>NC_087085.1:29952320-30257474 GCF_036172545.1 Culicoides brevitarsis | reverse complement strand
TCATTCTTGTTAAATTCACGAAATTCCTTATCTAAACACATCTTTAACTGAAGCATACACGTGCGGACAATGTTTTTCCGCCAAAACACCTATTCCTGCCTTTGTTCCGACTTTCAAGTGAACACTGCCAACCAGACCATTCCAACAATGCACGGCATACGCATCTTTGACCATTTCCAGCGTTTTTGTGAGATTTTGCGGATTAAAAAGCGGATCTTTCGCATCATAACCAATCGGATAAAATAATTTCGTATCCAAAATTTCAAAATCGAAGCAAGGACCACGTTTCATCTTTTTCGTTTCGGTGGTGAAACAAAGTCTTTGGGCAACGCGAGTTAACAAACCGGGTCCATTGTAGGCATATTCCGTGCCGTTGTAGGTGTTCATGAATTCTCTCACCAGAACTTCGGCTAAATAGTGCCCATAACCTGTGGCATCGAAGCTCATTGCAGCTGAGGCGACCCAATATGTCGTTTCAGCAACAGACCATCCGGGTTTGAGATCTCCAAGACTTTTGAGGACTATGAAATCCGTGTCTAAGTAAATCCCGCCATATTTGTAAAGAACAAAAAGTCTCAAAAAATCACTAAAATGCACCGTGGCATGTTTCGACTTGTAAATGTCTCCTTTAGTAACCCATTGCTCCGCTATCGTGTCTTTTGTGAACTCCTTCAAGGTCGTCGGAACAATTTTTATGTTCGAATATTGCCTCAGAGCCTTCGTATAAGGCGAATTTTCCGCCAAATCTGTGACATGCAAAGCGAATAACGTCACATTAAAGTCCGGATTGTTCTTGGCGGCACTTTCGATGGCACAAGCTTGTCTCGGACCAAGGTTCAAAATGTTGTCTTTGGGTCTTTTTGACTCAATAAAGTAAATTGTCTTGTTCTCAATCGCTTTTGAAGGACAAAAACTGCTTTCTGTGTTTAAAATTCCGCTAATTTTCAGTCCCGTAGGTCGAATTTCTTTGATGGTATCGGGAATGATATCCAAGTAAGCCACCAAAATTAAGGCACCGACGCAAATAAATCCCAAAATCAGTCTTTTGAGGAAACGGAGTCCAATTTCCGCTTTGAAGGAACGTTTTGTTGTTTGTCCTTCCGAAAGAAGTAATTCGGAATCCATTTTTTTAAACACGTCTGAACGATCGTACGTTCAGAACACTTCTGATAAAAATTGATAACTCATTTCTTATCAAAAAAAGAGTTTTCTTATCAAATGCTTCTGCAAACAGTCTTATCTGTTCGCCAAATGAAAACTAATAGTGCAACGCGGTAAACATTATGGAACTCACTTTTACGATGTCTGTGATATTTTACGATTTTTCATGTCATTCAATTATGAAAAACACGTTCGAGGTCTTGTTTTAATGAAGAATTGTTTTTTATTTTATTGTTATTTTCAGCAGTTACTGATCCAGTTTCGTTGCCGAGTGATTTGAATGTGGTTCGTTCGGCGATTCCGTTGCACGTTTTTGATCCGCTTGACGAGGATCGGTGGTTGTTCGGGCATAATGGAGCCTTTTTGGATACTAAGGTGAGTGATTTTTTGAAAATTTTTTCTTAAGTAAAAAAAATTTCTAAAATTATTTTTTAGGTTAAAAAAAAAATTCAAAAATTTTCTCAAAAATTAAAGAAAATTTCGAAAATCGATTCAAAAACTTAAGAAATTTTCGAAAATTACTTCATGAATTAAAGAAATTTTCAAAAATCGACTCAGAAGCTTACAAAATTTTCGAAAATTACTTCATGAATTAAATAAATTTTCGAAAATCGACTCAGAAGCTTTACAAATTTTCGAAAATTACTTCATGAATTAAAGAAATTTTCGAAAATCGACTAAAAAGCTTACAAAATTTTCGAAAATTACTTCATGAATTAAAAAAATGTTCGAAAAATGATTCAAAACCTTTACTAATTTTCGAAAATTATTTCATGAATTAAAGAAATCGACTCAGAAGCTTTACAAATTTTCGAAAATTATTTCATGAATTAAAGAAATTTTCGAAAATCGATTCAAAAGCTTACAAAATTTTCGAAAATTACTTCATGAATTAAAGAAATTTTCGAAAATTGACTCAGAAGCTTTAAAAATTTTTGAAAATTAGTTCATGAATTAAAGAAATTTTCGAAAATCGTTTCATAAACTTACAAAATTTTTAAAAGTTATCTCATAAATTAAAGAAATTTTCGAAAATCGATTCAACAGCTTACAAAATTTTCGAAAATTACTTCATGAATTAAAGAAATTTTCGAAAATCGATTCAAAAGCTTACAAAATTTTCGAAAATTACTTCATGAATTAAAAAAATGAATTAAAGAAATTTTCGAAAATCGATTCAAAAGCTTACAAAATTTTCAAAAATCGATTCAAAAGCTTAAAAAATTTTCGAAAACTACTTCATGAATTAAAGAAATTTTCGAAAATCGATTCAAAAGCTTTACAAATTTTCGAAAATTACTTCATGAATTAAAGAAATTTTCGAAAATCGATTCAAAAGCTTACAAAATTTTTAAAATTCAATTCAAAAGCTTAAAAAATTTTAGAAAATCGATTCAAAAGCTTAACAAATTTTCGAAAACTACTTCATAAATTAAAGAAATTTTCGAAAATTGTTTTATAAGTTTAACAAATTTTCGAAAATTAATTTTAAAACTTTCAAAAATTGTTCAATAAGTTTGAAAAAATTTCGAAAATTGTTTCAAAAGCTTTTCGAATTTCCAAAAAAGCTTTTCAATTTCTCAAAACTTTCTTCTCGTAAACTAAAATTTTCCATTAATTCTCTTCACAGATGATGAACTCCAACCCCTCTGCCAACTACTATCGTCCTACAGAGGAACCTGAACCCCTCGATTTAACGCAACTCAATATCGAAGCAAGTGTCATGTGTCTCGTAAGCAAAATTAAGTTCCTGTGCGGTCGTTGCGGAAGTCCCGCTGTTCGTTTACGTCAACCCAAAAATGTCTGGGGTCTCGGAAATACCCCGGCAAATGCTACTTCTACCCAAGATGTCATCTCGAATCAACCGGAAGCCACCAAAGACGAGATTAACGGCAACAAATTATCCGCCACAAATAATCCCATTGCAACCGACAGTCTCGCTCTGACAAAAGCTGTTGGCGAAATGACGCGAAAAGTGAAAAAAGGCAACAAATTCACAGATGGCTTGGATTTGTCACTTACCACGGACTGGCAATCGGAGTTACGACCTTCGATGAAGAAATTGCGCCAAGCCATGGATGGATTGTTGAAAACGGCGCGATTGATGCATTCTGTGCAACGATTGCAGCAGGACGAGCGAAAAACCAGCACGATTCTTTCGATTATGTATCGACGTGATATTTGTTTCTCACAAGCTTTGACAACTTTGATCACTGGTTTGATGACGCGATTGTGGGCAACGAGCATCAGTGATCGTTATATCAGCATTTTGTGTCATTTGGGTCCTCTGGCGTACTTTGAGGGACTTCTTTCGCTCTACGGAAACGAAGTTGACATGTGGGGCGATTTCGTCGTTGCAGTTGAAGACTTAGCTACTGTCAATTTCACTCTTACTCGCAGCAATATTCAACGTGGAGCAAATGTCTTGCCATGTCCCAAGGTCACTGGATCCCGACAATCCATCACAGTGTTTCTCCCGGTGCCCGAATCTTTGGCTTATATTTTGCCAGCGAAGGGAAACATTAGTTTCAAGGTCACGCCGGTCTTTTTCAACATTGGAATCAACGAAAAGGCGGCAATTGCGGAGACTTTGGGACTCACGAGGGAACAACATCGCAGTAATTGGGACAATTTTGATCGTTTGAAGCAATATCACATTCGTTTTAAGAAACTTAATTTGAGTCCGGGCAAGTCGCTGTTGCCAGATATCGGAAATTTGATGCAATCCATGGAAGAGGCGTTGAAGCAAAATGTCTCGAAGAATGTCAAGGTCATGCAACTTGCGGAAGATGTTTGTCGTGGCTTGGATGGATTGCGATTTACTTCGTGCAAGAGCGCAAAAGACCGAACAGCGATGGCAGTGACGTTGGAACAAGCTCGTGTCTTGCAAAATGAGTTCCATTTGCCAGCGAATGACCTGCAAAAAGTTCTTGATACCATGAGAAGGTAAGAATTTTAATTTAATTTAAGACGTTTTAATTTTTTTAAATGAAAAAATAGTTAAATATTAAAAAAAAATTTAATTAATTCAAACAATACAAAATAAATTAAGTTTTAAATTAAAATTAAATAAATAAAAAAAATAAATTCAAACAATACAAAATAAATTAAGTTTTAAATCAAAATAATTTTAAAACTAAATTAAATTTTAAGGTTTCTAAATTTTTTAAAAAAATTAAAATTAATTAAATTTTTTTATTGTTTTAATAATTTTTACTTTAGGTATTTTGATTTTTTTTAATATTTTTTTTAAATTAAATTTTTGATTTTTTTATTATTTTTTTTCACAATTTATTACTCATTTTAAACTTAATTTTATTATTTTTTTTAAATTAAATTTAAATAAGTTTTTTATTTTTTAATTATTTTAATTTTTTATTAAAAAATTAAAAAAAATTGAAATCAAATAAAATCTTATGATTTTTAAAATTTTATTGTTTTTAAAAATTAATTTTAAATAAATATTTTAATTATTTTTTTTAATTTAAGTTTTTGATTTTTTAATTAATTTTTGTTTTTTTTTTATTTATTTTTTATTTTTGCATTTAAAGATTTATGAAAATTAAATTTAAAAATATTAATTATTACTCATTTTGAACTTAATTTATTTTTTTTTAATTTTTTTTAATTAATTTTTTTTTAAATAAATTCACTAATGTTTTTTTTCATGAAATCAAGTAAAATCTTATGATTTTTGAAATTTTTATTGTTTTCAAAAATTAATTTTAAATGAAAATTTTAATTTTTTATTATTTAATTTTTTTTTTCATAAAGAAAGAAAAAAAGTTAAAACCTAAAAAATTAAAATAAAAAAAAAATAATTCACCTAATTTCCATTAATTTTTTTCAGCGAGGGCACCCGCAGCGAAAACACCAAAAAGAACGTTGGCCAAAAACGTTATGCATTTATGAATCCATCATTGTCGTTGCCAGCATTGTATCGACCTCCAGCTGGCACGTACGGAAAAGTACAATCATAAGTCTCTTCTTATCACTTTTTTACAACTTTTTCATCTTTTTTTAATCAAAAAGTAAATACAAAATTTACTTAAAAAGTTCTTCCTGAAAAACTTAATAATAACGAAAAAATTGAATTACAAAAAAAAAATCACTTTTTGAATAAACTTTACTTAACTTCTTATCGCTCCAAAGGAGTTGCCAAAGTGAATGACTCTTTTAAAAAAAAAAAATTTTCTTCGACAAATCTTTTAATAAAATTTGATAAAAGTAGTTAGTAGCGAAAAACTTACAAAAAAAATCAATTCGTACTTATTCGACAATTGAATTTGATAAAAAAAAATAATTTAATCGTAGTTTTTAGTATTTACAGGAGATCTTAACACAATATACTCGTAAGAAACTCTTCTAAAGTAGCCTGAATTAGAGATTAACTAAATAAAATATCTACAGGGAAAGTTAATATGAGCGAAAGTTCGTTGTTGTGCGAAAGTGCTTAAAAAACTTTTTAAAACAAAGAAAATTGTTACCGTTTAAGTTTAAGTTTTTTTTCTGAATGTTCGTTTTTTTTGTTAAACGTAAAATAATGTTTCCAAAGTTGTTAAAAGGAAAGGTACAAGCTAATAATATTTACTTCTTAAAATATTAGAGATTAGGATGAAATAGACAGTAGTTTTTTGAGGAATGATAAAAAATTTAGAATTGTAGAAAATTTTTTGATCCATATTAGATATGATCTTCCGGACTATTTATAAACATTTTTAAACGTATTAGGAGTAATAATTAGATGAAAATCGGTTCTGACTTAAAAATAAAGAAGTAAATTTAATTTTTTACGTTTTTATGGTGAAAATATTTTTGTAAGTTACTTTGGTTTTCAGAATTACAGTAAGTCTTATTTTTTTAATTTTTTTCAGCAAATAAAGATTATACGGTACAGGCAAGTAATAAAAAAGTATGACAGAAAAACAATGAAAACTTAAAGCCTCTGTTCTACCATTTGTTTTGATTTTTTTCAGCAGCAAACCTTGAAATTTAAAGAAACTTTTCTGACAGCTTAAAAACCCCCCCCCCTTTTTTCAAAGAAATTGTTAAAAATTAGCTCAAATTTATATGGAAATTTTGTGAAAAATTGTACATGTTTCTCAGTAAGTTTGTTTGGAAAAAGTTTGAAGCGGTTAAATATTAGTGACAAATTGAAACAAAAAATTTAATTATAGCCTAAAAGAATTTATAAAACGACGTCGTATTATTTTCTTAGGGTAACCCGATTTGTGCAATCTAGCATGCCCTCCCTGCGGCGGATTGCCCTACGTCGAAATCCATCGGAAATTCTGGACCCAACTATAAGAAAAACTTCCGACGCCGTAAATGGATGGCGCCATAGAAGAAATATACAAAAAAGTAAAGGCAAGTAAAAAAGAAGTATGACAGCAAAAACAATGAAATACTTAAAGGCATGTAACTCTGTTCTACTTTTTCATTTGTTTTGAATTTTTTTCAGCACCAAGGCTCGAAATCATGAGAAACTTTTCTGACTCCAATCTTGCTTAAAATTTACCAAGATCTTTTAGAAAAATTTTTGGGACCTTCTGGGAGAGCTGAGCGAATTTATAGAGCTACAACACAAATATATGAGAAATATCGTATCCTGAAGCTTTCTGATTTGAATCTTCTTTGGGCGAAAAACTGGTCAGATTAAACCCTTATGGGTCAGGTTGACCCGTCATAAGCCAAATTGATCCCTTAAGGGAAGTTTTTGAACCCCCAAGGAATCAATTTGTTTCGTTAAGGCTTAAATCTGGTCCCTTAAGAGATCAACCTAACCCACTTTTGAGTTGGTGATCTGCAGACCCAAAAAATTGAAACCTTCAAGAGATCATTCTGAAATCTTAGAAATCAATATGAACCCTTTAGAGGCCAATTTGACTTCTTGAAGGAATCGAGTTGACCTTTTGAAGGAATGAAATTGATCCCTTGAAGCGATTAAATTGACCTATTAAGGGTTCATATTGACCTCTTAAGTGATCAAAATGAAGGGTTCAATTGTTTTGGGTCTGCGAATGACCTACTAAAGGGGATCAGGTTGATCTCTTAAGGGACCAGATTTAACCCTTAACAAAACAAATTGATCCCTTGGGGGTTCAAAAAATTCCCTAAAGGGATTAGTTTGACCTCTGAGGGTAAAATATGAGAGTGCAGTGACAACTTACAAAATCACAAACGAAATGATGAAGACTAATTTGACAATACCGTTGATACAAGAGCGTTTTTCGATACTTTTCGCGCTCTAAATATTCGCCCTGTAGCATATTCCCTGAAGTTATAAGTCAGTTAACTTCCCTCTGACTAAAACTAAAAATATTTAAAGGCACGTGACAGAAGGAATAACGTGTAAATATTTAAACTAAAAACACGAAAAACAAACAAAATATAACGGCATTGAACTTTATTTCGTATTATCTAAAAACATAATCAACTGTTTTATAAATTTTTGGGCAATGCTTCTTCACTAAAAATTTAATTGCTGATCCTTCTTCCAACTTAAATGATCCATACATTCCGTTCCAGCAATGCATTCCATACGAATTTTTGATAGCTCTCATGGCATCCTGCATACTCTTTGGATCAGAAATTGGTTCCTTCATTTTATACGCAAGTGGAAAGAACGAATCATGTTCCAATATCTCAAAATTTCCACACATTTCGCGTGTCATCCTTTTTGTATTTTGTGTACCACAAAATTTATGAGCAACTCGTGTCAATAAACCGGGTCCATTGTAGGCATATATCGTTCCATTGTACGTCTCCATGAACTCCCTTATGAGATACTCGGCGGCAATATGACTCTCACCCTTGACATCCATACCAAGAGCTGCGGATCCAATCCAATGCCCAGTTTCAGCAACTGCCCATCCCGGTGTCAAGTCTCGCAAACTTTTGAACACAATGAAATCCGTATCCAAGTAAATCCCGCCATATTGATAGAGCAAAAAGAATCGCAGGAAATCGGAAAGATGCGTACGTCGCATTGGTGATGCCTCAATTTTTCCTTGAGCTATCCACAATTCCGCAATGGAACCTTTTACGAGTTCTTGCATCGTTGTTGGAATGATTTTGATGTTTGGATATTGTCGCAAAGCCCTCATGTAAGGATGCATTTCTTGCAGGTCGGTGACATTCAAAGCGTACATTATCACGGTAAAGTCTGGATTGTGCAAGGCAGCACTCTCAAGGGCACAAGCCTGACGCGCATTGAGACTGAGAACGTGGTCTTTGGGTCTCTTGGATTCGATGAAAAAGATGGACATGTTGCTAGTTGGGCGATTTGATTCCATGCTGGATTTTTTTGGAAACATATTCTTCACTAATTCATCAAAAGAAATCATCGAAACTAAAAAGTAAACACAAATTAATGGCACGATAACGCGTTTAATGAAGTACCGAAAACGAATTTTCTTGTAGAATGTTTCGCCATCGCCTAGCAGTTTTTCGGAGCTCATCAGTGATGCTTTTTCTTTAAACGTATAACTAAAAATGACTTATTTTCAACCTGCAAACTCTAAAGAAGATATTTTTCAATGTTTATTTTTAAATTTTTAGTCACCAAAAGCACGTTTGGACACATCTTTCTCTTTGTTTTTAATTTTAAACGTGATAAAATGATAAGCTAAAAAGTTTTCCTGTTAGTACGCAGGTTGTTTGTTATTATTCAAATATTACATAAAACTTTGAAAAATATATTTTTTTGCTCGAAGGTATGTTTAGAATGCAAAAATTCGGCAAAAATCCATCTAAAAATAAAGATTTTTTTTTAATTTGTCAAGATTTAAAACTTTGAACGAAATTCATTGAAAACAGTATTTAAAGAAACAGAAAAACAATTGAAACTCGAAATCTTAAACTAAAAATTTAAAATCATTTCAAAAACACGAAAAAAAGAGAAAATTCAAAGCAAAAACAAAAATAGAGAAAGTAGTCGTCTAAAGAACGACATACTATACCGCATTTCGATGTTGCATACCTACACTTTTTTGTACTCCTCAATTCACAATTTCATACTCCTCATTTCACAATTTCATACTCCTCATTTAAATTTTACAAACTCCTTATAATCTACAGACTTTTCTCATTGAAATGCATATATTTCACAATTTTGTACTCCTCACTTCAAATTTTCGTACTCCTCATGACCCTTTCGCAATTTCATACACCTCACAGTCAAAGAAGCTGCCCACAGACCTTCAGGATCCTCAAGTCGAGTTTAATACCGCATTTTTTCTTCGAAATGCGGTAAAAAGAAAAAACTTAAATGAAAGGAATTATTGCTTATGTTTATTTTCTAAAAAAGTTCTTCAACTGCAGCATAAACTTTCGGACAATGCTTTTCCGCCAGCACTCCAATAGCTGCTTGAGTTCCAACTTTCAAGTGAACTCCCCCAAGATATCCACCATGCCAACAATGAACGGCATAAGAATCTTTAACCTTTTCCAAAGCTTGAGTCAAATTGCTTGGATTAAAAAATAAGTCTTTCTCATAAAAACCAATAGGATAAAAAGTTTCCCGAGCCAAAACTTCAAAGTCGTAACACGGTCCACGTTTCATCATCTTCGTATCTTTTGTGAAACAAACTTTTTGAAGAACTCGAGTTAACAATTGTGGTCCATTATACGAGTAAACGGATCCATTGTAGGAATTCATGAACTCTCTCACAAGCATCTCAGCCAAATAATGCCCGTATCCGGTTGAATGGAAACTCATAGCTGCACTTGCAACCCAATACCGACTTTCAGCAACAGTCCATCCAGGTTTCAGATCCGCCAAACTTTTGAGAACTATGAAATCCGTATCTAAATAAATGCCGCCATATTTGTAAAGCATAAAAAGGCGCGCAAAGTCACTCGTATGCCAACTCAGATATTTTCCTTTTTGTATAAGACCTTTCGAGATCCATGGCTCCGCAATTGAATCCTTTGTGATGTTTTCCAAAGTTGTTTTGTGAAATTGTATATTTGGATATTCCTTCAGTGCTTTGACAAAGGAATTGTTTTCAGCTAAATCCATGACGTTGAAACAGACCAAAGTCACATTAAAATCCGGATTGTTCTTCGCAGCACTTTCGATGGCACAAGCTGATCTGGCAATTAGATTCAAAGTTTTGTCCTTTGGCCTCTGGACATGTATAAAGAAAATTGTTTTGTTTTCAATCGGTGGATCGGTCGATAAAACAGTTTGCTGATACGGACTTTTATTTTGTACAACTGTTTGGTTTTGATGTTGAATAGTATGGAAATCCATGTAAGTCACATATACAATAATCAGTACAAAAATTAGGACTAAAATAAGTCTCTTTATAAACTTAAATCCTGTATTTTTGATGAGAAACTTTTTAGAATTTTGATTTTCATTTAAAAGTGTTTGGCTTTCCATTTTTTAAGGAAAAAATATGCAGTTGAGTGTTTTTTTCTAGACAGAACCCGTAACACTAACTTTTTAAAAACTACTGAAATGGTAATTGTTGTCCATTGTTTGTTATCAGAAGCACGTAAAAATTTCTTGCAGTTTTATGTGAAGAATACAAAAATATAACAGTGTCATAATGACACTTTTTAAAAATATTTAAATTTATTTTTTTTATTTATCTTTTTAAGAAATGACTTTCAAGAATTTTTATTATTTAAAGCAGCTATTAAAATTTCATTAGACTCTCTTTGTAAATATTAATGTATTTTTCAGTTAAAAAATGTTTTTAGAAAAAAGTGCAAGAACTAAAAGTAAAACATTTGATTTTTCAAAACCTCAAGAATCATAACTAATTTATCAATGCACGAGAAACTTAGGAGTAATTATTGGCTATCCATGAAGATCATGTTGCAAAAAAAATTTAAAAGTGGAATCGGAATTGAAAAAAAATGTCATCTCAGGTAAGATTTACTCTCATTGAATTTTTTATAGGACTCTCCATTAATTATTGCAGCTTTGCTATTTTGAAGAAACAAAAAATAAGCAAAGGACAATTCAATACAAATCAAGGCGTTCAAATGAAAATTGAAAAAGAGATAAATCAGTGCTCCTAAAAGTCGACAGAATGAAGTACTTGGGCGTCATATTGGATCTAAAACTTGACTTCAAAGAAAATGCTGAGTTTGTTATGAAGAAAGTAACCAAGAAATCGTACTTCATAGGCAGGATGAAGAATAAACTTGATAAAGACACAAAGCTTCTACTTTACAAGACCTTGCTGCAACCACACATTGACTATTGCAGTAGCATTTTATTCCTTGCAACCGATGAGATACTGAAAAAGCTGCCAATAATCTGTAACCGTGCATTGTGCTCAATTCTCCTGAGAGACAACAGATCTAACGTAGAATCAATGCTGTGGGATATGAATCTGCTGGATGTGAACTTCAATACACTCTTGCTGATTCACAAAGCAATAATGGGTCTCCTTAACATAACCGAGCGCCTTACAATCGTCAGCGATCTTCAACATCGAGTAAGTTTAACAAGATAAGTGCTGCGATTGAGTTGTCAAGTGACATGTACGTCGCCAAAGACCAAATCAAGGAGTTAGTCAAATGCCAGTATTCGCTAAGATAAAGTCACGAGTGAAAAAATTTAATTTATTTCTGTAAGGATGGACCAAGATAACAAGTAACAAGTTATTGTAACTGTTATGAAAAATTCTCGAAATTACGAAAAACAAGGTCCAACCTTTCACTGCTATGTTAATCTAAAATTTAAAATGTGAACTATGAGCTTTACATATATGTCTCGCAAATTCCATGTACCTACCTACGTAACAAAAGACAAACAATTAACTTTCCTTCTAACGTACGTAACCGCACCACTGATCGTTAATTACATGCGATATTTATTACTTTAATAACTTCCAACGACGTAATAAAATCGCATTTTTTTGATCATTTACACCACCTGTACGAGCCAAATGTAAGTCAACACTAACACACCTTCAACCAACATTCGATTTCAATGGAACGCCCGATACCTCATAGAAATTCATACGAAAATTATGTAAACAAAAAAAAACTGTTAACATGTGTTTGTTTTTGGCTGATGCGATTTTCGCTACGATTGATTACTCACCATATTCATATTCTCGTCAAACTGGTAACTTTTTAATGACAACTTCCACTATCCATTCAAAAAAATCAAGAAATTTCGATGGCCCATCTACCGTTAAATGTTAATACGTCTGAAATACGTCATTACTCGTGCCACATACGTTTCGCTTAAAGGTGCCTCTTTTGCGCATGAATGTTGTTATTATTTTGTATTTTAAGTCAGTTCGACTTAGGCACTCAAAGTGTAAATATGTTACATAAAAATCGACAAATAATGGTGCGGTGAGCGATTTCTAGCTGCGGTGAATCATTTCAAAAAATAATTTTTAACCAACAAAGAGTACAAAAATTGTTAAATAATGGTTTCTAACGTCGACACTTCCGTCGCAGTGCTCGTGACAACAATTTATTTCTCCTGCTTGATACTGCTGCCGTTCTACATCATCTATGGAATCGTATTTTTATTTGCAATGTATGCACATTCCGTCTGGCAAATTCGATAGCGCAGCATGAAAAAAAGTCGAGAATGTTAGCTCGACAAGTTTTTTTTTGGTCAAAGCAGTCACCTTGAAAAAAAGTAAAAAAAAATGAAACTTGTTACTTGTGAAGCTCTGTGATAGTACTCTAGTGCAAATGAAGGGGGATCATCGCCAGCTACTTAAATTAAAAAAAAAAAAACACAAAAGTGATGTATGATCAATGGAGCAAAAAAAAAACTTTCAATTAGGTCAATGTCTTGTTGTTTAGTTTTTCGGAGATTTATATGATGATGAATTTAATAATTGCTCAAATATTAAATAATTTATGTATTTTTTTTTTGTTTTTTTTTTTATAAAAATGCGTCAAATAAATTGGCTGTGGTTAAATATTTTTAAAAAAATAAAATGTAAATAAAGAAATAAAGTGGATGTTAAACAAAAGACTTGCATTTTTATTTATTTATGATAAACTTTGACATAAAAGTTTAAGCAAATATGGGAGTAAATCTTAAAAAAAATAATTTATGAACTAGCATAAATTAAATGAATGAATGAATTTTAAAGGTGATCTGAATTAATTTTCATTTTTTTTGTATGATAATTTTTTTATATGCATATGATAATTTAAAGCTACACGCGCTTCTTTAGAGAGACGTGAAAAAAATAAAAATTCATTGAATAAAAAGATCATAAGAATTTTTAATAATAAATTTTAATATTTGTACGAAAAAAATGTTTAATTATAAGGCCGCTCCAAATGAAAATCAAAAATAAAGTCCAAAATTTTTACAAATAAAATTTTAAAAAAATTTGAAATACTAGTTTCATACAAAATGACAAAAGTTTAAACTATTAAAAAAATTAAAATTAAAAAAATTAAACTATTATTTAAATATTTTTTTTTAAATTATTTTTTTTGAATTTTGCTAATTTAAAATAGATTTCAGAATATTACACATTAAAAATTAAAGAAAAAAAAATTCATACAAAATAACTGTCAAAAAATTTTGAAAAATAAAATCAGAAATTTAAAAAAAAATTAAAGAAGAAAATTTAATCATAATTTAATTATTTTTTAAACAAAATTGAGTAAAAGTTAAAAATTTTTGAAAAAAATATATTGAAAAATTATGAAAATACACCAAAAACGGCCATTTATGATAATTTTTTTTTTACTTTTTTTCGTCCCATTGGATTTGGAGCGGCCTAAATTGTTTTTAAATTTTTAAGCTGAAGAATCTAAGTTCAGTTTTAAAAAACGTCTTAAAAAAATCTAGTTTTCAATTAAATTCATTTAAAATTTATTAAAGTAAGTCTTTTAACTGATAAAGATTCATAAAAATAAAACTCAACCACCTTGAGTGATTTTTTTTATCTTTAATCACTTGTTCTATTCTATATTTGACCAGTTTTTGCAGAAAATTACGGTTTCTATAAGTGCAAAGTTAATATTATACGCGAAAAAAAATGTTAATTGAGTAAACTTTTTAAATTGAATTTTCGACTATTGAATATTTTTTAATTTTTCTGACAATATTTATTATTCAAAAAGTAATAACGATGCGCAGAATTTTATTTAATTTTTTTTTATTTTTTTTTAAATATTTCATGAAAAGATAAAAACGGACTAAAAAACGATAATAAAACTAATTAAAATTTAAAAACATGAAAAAAATAATTAAAAGTAAAACAAGGGTTGTAAGTTAAAAAGTTCATAACTTAAAAATGAAAAAACTTATAATTTTTTCAAAAAATCTTTGAACTATTCATATTAGTCGCTTTATTATGTGACTAGTAACAAAGGTCAGTAACTTTTAAAGCTAAACATTTTTCATTAAAAAAAATTATTATTATTTATTTTTATAGCTCTAGTTTTTTTTAAACAAAAAAGTACGTGCTCTTTTTATAAGACAAAATTCTTTTTCAAACAAGATTTAGTAAAAATTTAACATTTCCCAAAGTAACTTCATTCACTTCGTATCAAAAAAATTCTATCATGAATTAAAATCATGAGTACCCAAAAGTTACCTTTTTATCAAGCGACGAAACTTTCTTTGAAAAACGATCCTTGGTGTCGCTATTTCAAACGCCTGTTTCTCGTGATTTCCCTTATGGGAATTTTCTTCTATGTGGCAACCCTGAATTCAGATCCATATGCTCTCATGGACAATCAGTTGATGGAATTCGCCGAAACTACAGAAGAAATCAACAGGAATTTGATGGAACCCATGGAGAACAAGTCAATTTTCTTCATTGAATCAAAAAGACCCAAAGACAAAATTTTAAACTTGGATTCGCGTCAAGCGTGTGCCATCGAAAGTGCTGCCAAGAACAACCCTGACTTTAATGTGACATTATACGCTTTATATGTCAATGCTTTGCCTGAAAATCCCGTGTTCATAAAAGCTCTAATGGAATATCCGAATGTCAAAATTATTGGCACAACGTTGGAGGAATTCACAAACGGATCAATTGTGGATCCGTGGTTGGCAAAAGGAGACATTTTCAAGTCAAAATGGCCCACGGTGCATTTTAGTGATTTTTTCCGCCTTTTTGTTCTTTACCAATATGGCGGAATTTATTTAGATACGGATTTCATAGTTCTCAAAAGTTTGGCGGACTTGAAACCTGGATGGTCTTGTGCAGAAAGCAGTTATTTCGTTGCAAGTGCAGCTATGAGTTTTCATTCAACCGGATACGGACATTATTTGGCTGAGATGCTCGTGAGAGAGTTCATGAGTTCCTACAATGGATCACTTTATTCGTATAATGGACCACAAATGTTAACTAGAGTTTTTCAAAAACTTTGTTTTACAAAAAATACGAAAATGATGAAACGCGGACCGTGTTACGATTTTGAAATTCTAGAGCCGAAATTATTTTATCCGATTGGATATAATGCGAAAGATCCTCTTTTTAATCCGCAAAATTTGACACAAACGTTAGAAATGGTGAAAGATGCCTATGCAGTTCATTGCTGGCATGGATTGGTTGGAAGTAAACACCTAAAAAAGGGGACACAAGCTGCACTTGGGGTGCTGGCGGAACGACATTGTCCAAAAGTTTATGCAGCGGTTACGGATAATTTCTAAAATAATGTTTTTTTTTGTTATTGATGTTTTATTAAACATTTCAAAAATTTATATAGTTTTAATGAAAAGCTATAATCAAAAATTAAAAAAAATTAACAGTAAGCAAAAAAATTAGAAAAATGTTCAAAAATAAAGAAAACCTTTAAAAATAGTTAAAAAAATTAAAAAAAAAACATTTTTTTTTATTCAACTTTAAGTTGTTTAAACTACCGTAATGTATATAATGCTAAGAGAAAAAATATTGTTCAAATTTCAATGAAACCAAAAAAAGGAGGCAAATTAGGAAGAGGCTAATTTTGAGGTTAAAAGAACACAATTTTTCTTAAAATTTTTACATTTTTTAATAATTTTTTTTAACAGTTTAATTTAATTTACATTCAATTAAATACTATTTAATTTTTTTGAAAATAATTAAGATAATATTAAAAAACATCAAAAAATTTTTAGTTGAAAATAAGAATTTGAAACAGAAAATGTTAAGAGAACGAGTTCTTACTTCTATTTTCGTTAAAAGAACATATTTTTAAATTCTCTTAGCTTTATCTTCATTACGGTAATATTAGAAAATTTCATAAAGAAAATAACGGTAATATTAACGAAAATAAAGTTAAAAAATAAATACCAAAAAATTCAAAAAGAAAATAATTCTAAAAATTTTTTTTTTCACAAAAATAAAAAAATTTGAAACTCGTTTTAATTTTAAAAAAAAATTTGAATAAATAAATTTGAAAAATGTTTTTTAAATTAAAAATTACTCATTTTTGAAGGTTTTTAACAACAAATTTCAAAATTTTAACAACTTTTAAATTTTTATATATTTTTTAATTAAAAAATTATGATTTTTTTTTCAAAAACATGTAAATAAAATTTAAACATTTCAACAGAAAATTATTAAAAAAAAGGGGGCGGGGAAAATTAAATACCTCGGTTGTAAAAAAATTTTGTGTTTCATTAAAAATGACAAAATTTTAAAAATTAGCATTCTCGACTTTTTTAGTTAATTATTTTACATTTTTTATTCATTTGTAAAAATTTTCAACGATTTTTTTAAAGATTATTGAAAAGTAATTTTATTTTTTTCAGCATTATTATTTAAAAATTTTTTGTAAAAAAAGAATTACGGTAATTAATAAAATTCTTAAAAATTCAAAAACTTTCCTTAAATTCAAAAATTTTGGAAAATTTATTTATGTATTTTTTTTGTATAAAATTTTAAAGTTTTTTGCCCCATTGAGATTTTTCTAATAAAACAAAAACAAAAAATAGTGTAAAAATTTTGAAAAAAAATCATAAAAGCGTGAAGAAAAATTAAAAAGACAAAAGTTAGAAAAATTGAAAAAAAAATAAAAAAAAAAAATAATTTTGCACCAAATTTTAATATGAAAACAAAAGTCATTTAGAAGATTTTTTGTTTAATTTTTCCAAATTTTTCATAAAGTATAAATTTAATTATTTTCGTATATTTTTTTAATAAAAAAAACGTTAAGTCCATTAAAAATTTCTTACCATTTTTTTAAAACCTCAATATAAAATTTAAATTTTTAAATAAATGAAAAAAAGGAATTTTCTGTAGTCAAACGATGAAAAATTAAAACATCCTCAACATTTTTGTTGCAATTAAGCCCAATTTTTATTTATTTTTTTTATTTTTGGTTATAATAATTACTGATACATTAAATATTTCCAATCATTACGTTGACATTATTTATTTTTGTTGTTGTTGGTTTAAATATTTTAGTAAGTTATTAAGAGTACGGATATTAATAATAATAATTTATAATATCATGAAATTTGCGCAAATATTTGTTTTGTGTGTTTGTGTGGTCGCACATATAAATAAGCTGCTTTTGTTGGTAATTCCTATTAAAATTACAGTTCATCGTCGGAGGGCTGTTCTCTGAAATTCCCTGAATGTAACTTGTGTTTTTTTTTGTTCATTGGCAAAATGAGCTAATTTAATAATATTAGTAACAAAGAAAACTTAACGACGATTTTTCGTTTTATCACAAAAATTATTCTCAACTTTTTTTTTAAATAAAATAGAAAAAATAATCAGATATTGCACGTTTTTTTTTATTTTTCATTAAATGCATTCACATGAGATTACTTCTTCAACGTTTTTTTTGTGTGTTTTATTGGTACAAAAGTTTGTTTTTTGGTTTTAAATGAATTTTATTAGTTTGAAACGAAAATCGTAGTATCATGACTGGATGGGGAAGTCATTAGTGGCAACTAAGCTAGTGAGAAAGAGGGAAGAAAGAGACAAGTTGATGACTTGGGAGATGATGAGAATGGCGATTATGGGTGAAAGTTGAGCGGGAATCGTGAGAGACTCGTTCTCTTTCCTCCTGAATGCCTTGCGATGCGGAAATAAATACGACGAATAATCGAACATGGTCACGGGCGAAGTCAGGTCGCCGTCGCCTGCGAATGAACAGTTGCGGTTACCAATAAAATCAGCTTTATATGCGTTGATGGTACTTGTTTCTTGGGAATTGATAGAATTTTTGCGTGTAATCAGTAGTTTTTGATAATTATTATTGTTGTAGGTGCACGAACTCTCTAGTTATTTTTTCTTTTGGGCCTTTTCTGCGGCTTTCGTTACTTTGCCCGAGGACGCTTCCTTGAAGTTGACGGACTTGATGACGCCAACGGCGACCGTTTGACGCATGTCACGTACAGCAAAGCGACCCAATGGGGGGAACTCTTGGAAAGATTCGACGCACAACGGCTTGGATGGGACCAAGATGACGATCGCAGCGTCGCCAGACTTGATGCTCTTGGGGTTCTCCTCGGTGGTTTTGCCGGTACGACGATCGCACTTCTCCTTGATCTCGGAGAATTTGCAGGCGATGTGGGCGGTGTGACAATCCAAGACGGGAGTGTAACCGTTGGCAATTTGACCGGGGTGGTTCAAGACAATGACTTGAGCCGTGAAGTCAGCAGCACCCTTGGGAGGAGCGACTTTCGAGTCACCGGCAACGTAACCACGACGCAATTCCTTGACGGAGACGTTCTTGACGTTGAAACCAACGTTGTCGCCGGGAACAGCTTCTTGCAAAGCTTCGTGATGCATTTCAACGGATTTGACTTCAGTGGTCAAATTAACTGGAGCAAAGACGACAACCATGCCGGGCTTCAAGACACCAGTTTCGACACGACCCACGGGTACTGTGCCAATACCGCCGATTTTGTAGACATCTTGCAAGGGCAAACGCAAGGGTTTGTCGGTTGGGCGTTGGGGCGGGAGGATGGCATCCAAGGCTTCGATCAAGCATTTGCCATCAGCCTTGCCTTCTTTGCGTTCGACGGCCCATCCCTTGAACCAGGGCATCTTGTCGGAGGCTTCCAACATGTTGTCGCCGTGCCAGCCGGAAATGGGGACGAAAGCGACGCCAGCTGGGTTGTAACCGATCTTCTTGATGTACGAGGAGACTTCCTTCTTGATTTCCTCGAAACGAGCTTCGCTGTATGGGGGCTCGGTAGAATCCATCTTGTTGACGCCGACAATCAATTGCTTGACACCCAAGGTGAAAGCCAACAAGGCGTGTTCACGAGTTTGACCGTTCTTGGAGATACCGGCTTCGAATTCACCTGAAATTAGAGGGGAAAGGGGTTAAACTTCGCTCTCTCGTGTGACAAAAAAAAATAGGTTGATACAAATTTTAAAAATGTTTTCGATTTTTTAATTTTTTTTAATTATTAACAGGAAAGTAAAATGTAAAAAAATTCATAAATTTCGTAAATTTAAGAAAAAATTAGATTTAAAGTAAAAAAAAATCTTAAATTTTTATAATATTTTTCAAAAATCATTTTTTTAGTGAATTTTTTTGTGAATAAAAAACCTCAAACTTCGAATTTTTTGTGGAAAAGAAATTTTTCTCTAAAGCAAAAAGTGATGTATTTTCCAATGGCATAAAAATAATATTTTACTGAAAAATTAGAATTGGAAGACACATCGTTTTTTTTAAAAAAAAAAAATATTTCATTTCTCAAAAAAAAAAAAAAATAAAAGTTGAGAGATTTTTTTAATATAAACAAAAAAACAAGTTTTATATGATTTTTGAAAATATTTTGGATTAAAATTAAAAAATTTTCTGATTTTTTTTCACCAAAAATTAATTTTTTTATTCAATTTTTGAAAAATTTGGATTTTAATTTTTTTTTAGGTCGAAACTTAAATAAATTTATTTTATAAATGTTAAAAAATATTAGGAATTTACGAAATTGGTAATTTTTTAGTAAAAAAATTGAAAAATTTAAAAAATATCGAAATTTTATTATTTAAATTTAAAAAAATTTTTTTTTGTTTAAAATCTATCAATTTTGTTAAATTTTTTATACTTTTTAACCAAAAAAATCATTAAAAAAAATTTTTAAAATTTATTTAAAACAAATTTTTTCAAAAAATTAATTAAAATCAAATCGAAAACATTTTAAAAAATTTTCTTAACCTTTCCTCAAATACTTACCAGTACCAGCAGCAACAATCAAGACAGCGCAATCAGCTTGCGATGTTCCGGTAATCATGTTCTTGATGAAATCACGATGGCCCGGGGCATCAATGATGGTAACGTAGTACTTGGCAGTCTCGAATTTCCACAAAGCAATATCGATGGTGATACCACGTTCACGTTCAGCCTTCAATTTGTCCAAAACCCAGGCGTACTTGAAGGAACCCTTGCCCATTTCTTGGGCCTCCTTCTCGAATTTCTCGATGGTACGCTTGTCAATGCCGCCGCACTTGTAGATCAAGTGACCGGTGGTGGTAGATTTACCGGAATCGACATGACCGATAACGACAATGTTAATATGAGTCTTTTCCTTACCCATTTTTTTTTCTCTCGGTTTATTGATTCAAATCAAATGAACAAAAAATCTTTCCTGCAACGAAAAAATGAATCAAATTAAATTGCGTTACGGGAAAATCTTTCAATCAATCAATTTTCCACTTTTACTTTTCCCCATCACACACACGTACGAAAAACGCTAGTTTGCGAATTTTCCCACACACTCTCTCACACTCTGTTGAGCTTAACGCAAAAAAAAACTCGTGAAAATCAATGCGAACGACCGGCTGCCGGGTCTCTGTTCCTGCGCAGTGTGTCTCGTGTGGTGCCCAAGAAGAAGTGACACTCGCACACGTAATCGAGGGAGGAAATTATTATCTCATAGACGAGAACGAGACAAAAAAATGCGTGAGTTGAGGAAGGAATGAGAACGACCTGCGTTATGTTAAAATAGATTGCGGCGTGTCTCGACATCCTGTTTTATTAATTTAACGAAGAGAAAGAAAAAGTTGGAATGGGGAGTCTTTTGTAATTTTGAATAAATTATGCACTTAATGCCTCTTCGTATTGCAGCGAGACAAAAAAAAATTGTTGAGAATGAAACATATGTGAAGAAGATTTTTTTTTCCTCTTCATTTCATTCTCAATTTATTTCAATATGGAGACGTTCGTCTGTAGGTACGTGAAATTTTAAAATTTATTTTTAGCCCCCCATGTGTCATTATGCCAGGCGAAGAAAGAAAAAATATTATAAAACGTGGTATAAAAATATTTTTTTTGTATATTTTTCTTTTGATTTATCGATTACTTTTGGAATTTCATTAACTTTTATTAGAAAAAAATCTGGAAAAATCATGAAAAAATACAAAAAATGCATTTTTGACATGAGAAAAAAAAAGCTAGCACCGGAAAAGCCATTATGGATGCCATTTCTCATAAGACATGTGCACTCGAATTTTCATTTTTTGTTAATTTTTTGAATTTTTTTCAATTATTTTTCTATTTTTGTTCTTTTTTATTCGAAAATTCTATTTTTTCGAGTAATTTTTTGATGATTCACACCGAATTTCACAAGATTTCATCAAATTTCATGAGAATTTTCGACTTTTTCACTTGAGTGAATTGGTAAAAACGTGTCATCACGCTGCTGCCCGGTGCTGCTTACGGAAAATTTGAATTATTTTATATTTTTTCATGATTTTCTTGATTTTTTCTAATTATTTTTCATTCACTCGTCACTGCACAACTTTTTTCAGTATTTTTCCAGCGTTTTTTGGATTTTTAACAATAAAAAATAATTTTGAAAATTTTCCACAAACTAAAATCACGTCCACTTACCACGAGCTTTAGAATCGAAAAGGCAGAGAAATGCCAAAATGTCATGCGCATAGACTCACGGAGCAGCAGAACGAACGAACGAACGAAGAAGATACCAACGCATTGTGGATATAAATATCTTGCCGTAGATATATGGGAGACACGTGAGTCGTTCGTTCGTAAAAGAGAGTATGAGGAAAAGCGACCGGCATGCAAAACAACGACGACGACTACGGGAATTGTCGAGTAAAAGGTATACGATGCCCGGAAAAACGATCGATAAAACGACCGAGGGAAATGTTCGATGGGGCAAAGTAATTCGTGGAAAATTAACGTTATTTTCGAGGAATTGAATGGTGATTAATTGAAGAATTAACAAAAAGATAAAAGATAACGTACCTGTTGAAAGATGTTTATACGAGTAAAATCCTTTTTAAAAGTTAGTTTTGTCTTTGTGAGAAATTAAAATGTGGAGCACAGATTGACTTTGGCTTATTTTGCCGACACTTGCAATAAAAGTGAATTTTGCGCATGAACAGATGAGAATGAATAAGGATTTTCCGGCTTTTGGTTTTCACGAAATTTTGTTCATTATTTTGAAAATTGTTTCTGTTTGAATAAAATTGAAGAAGAATCATTTTAAAAAATTGCACTATTAGAATTTAATTTTAAAAATTCGAAGATTTTTTTTCAAAACGACTTTTTTCGTTTTCAAATTTGTTTTTTTTTTAATTGACGCACAGTGCACCAAATTTTATATCTCCGGTCAAAAATCTTGAAACAAACGGAATAATAAAATTTTAATACAATAATGAAACGGAGGAAACTATAAAAGTCTGAAATTTTTCAAAGATCGGCAGTTTTTTAATTTTCTGCACGAAAATTTATTTTGGGAATATCATTAGCAATTATCTTATAATATCATTATCGATTATTTTTCTAAAATATTAAAATATTTATAAATCAAATCAAAAGGCTTTAATAAAGAAAGCTTCTTTTGTTTCATATATTTGGCATTTTTCTTATTTGATTAGATATTTTTTACTCGTTGGTTGTCTCGTCTTGATGCTTAAAAAACAATCAGAAAGATTTAAACATTCATGTCGACGTCGAAGGTTGAGTTTCGTTTAGTGCTCCTTGCCTACCCTGAAGGCTCGGCTAAGAGTCGATCCTCTTGCGATATTATTAAAATATAACACTATGTGATTTTTTCAACGAAAAAATTACTTTTGAAGCGACACAGCGGAGAAATGATCAAAAGAAATCCGTCTATCATGAATATTTTTTTTTCTGAAAGATGAATCATCTGTATGACGCTTCAAACTCCAGAAATAATCTGATATATCCATTAAAATTTAATCTTTTCAAACGAATCTTCGTTATCTTTGAGAGCCCAGTTTATCACTTTGAACATTAGTCGCCTTCATAAATACATAGTAGGTCTTCATGTCATGGCTCATATCTACGAATTTTCATTATTTTGATCTCAATACATTTTAACTTACTTCGCTGCGTTAGAAAAGTTTCACTAAAAAAAAAAGTTATATTTTTTAAATAATTTTATGAAAAGTAAACCTTAAAAGATGATAGATATGAAAATTATGTAAAAATACCAACCATTATTCTTATTTTTTAAATTTTTCTCTTTTTTTTGTGAAAATTTCCTCTCAAATCAACTTAAATAATTGTGTTAAGACTTAAAAAATTGAAAAATAAAAAAAAATATAAAAAGTTAAAATACTTACATAAAATTTTTAATGAAATTGTTCATAAATTTTAATACAAATAGGGTAAGAACACCGTAAAAAAAGTTTTTAGAATACTTTTAATTAGGACTGGAACATAGTGCCATTTTTTTTAAATTTTTTGATAAAAATTATATTGATATGAATTGATGATTATTTTATTTCAGTTTTTTTTGATTTCCAAAAAATTAACTTTATTGCAATAATATTACTCTAATAAGTATTTCATTTAAATATTTAATAAAATAACTTTCTTTCACTAACTAATTCACTATTAATCAACAAGGATGCGAGTAACTTACGAAAATGTATCACTCTAATTGTTATTGGACCAAATTGGCAAAATTCCTGTTAAACGAGAAAGTCCTTCGTTTCCTGAAAATTAAAAAATATCGTTAAATCTATAAATCAAATTAAAAAAACAATTTTACCTCTTGCTGCTGTTTGAAGTTGTTGCGTCTCCTCGGGACTTAACTTAAGTATCGTATTCAAAACCGGAATCAACCTGGCTCGTTCATTCCCGCTGTTCAAAGTCAAAAACTTGACAATGACATTTTTCAGGTATTCCGAGTTTTGGGTGTGTTGCTCCCTTTCAAGCGATCTTTGTTGTCGCCGAACCTCTTCTTTTAGCACCTCATTCAAATGCGTGAGTTTTGCCAAATCTTGTTCCGCTTCCGACAGTAAGCTCGATAAATGCTTGACGCGAGTTTCTTGCACGATAAGTTTTTCGCGTGTTTGATGAAGTTCAACGGTTGGCGAAACAGGTCGTTCTTCCAAGGCTGCTGTGTAACTTTCGTCAAAGGGAGAGCTTAAAAGTTCATCTAATGGAATCAAGTCATGTTTGTTCCGGTTCGAAGGTTTACGATAAGGCATGAAATTGGATGTGTGTTCGGAACCTTCGCCTTCTTCGCGTTGCATGAGAATCATGTTGATCTTTTGCTCGTCTGTCGAAGCAAGGCCAAAGGGATTCATTTGTGGACGGGACTCGTAACTTTCTGCTTCGTTTCTCGCAATCGAGGGCTCAGGAACAATCGGTTGTTGCGATTTAATCTTGTCAATTTCGGTTTGATGTTTTTCTAACAACGTTTGAATCTCTTTTTCGTAACACAAGCGAACAGTTTCGATTTCCAAACGTTTCGCTTTGAGAGCTTCATCACTTTCGATCGTGACTTGACGTTTTTCTTCGAGTAACGTTTCATTGGCAACTCGTTGCTCTTCGACCAAGTTAAAGAACTCATCGCATCTCGTTTGAAGTCTTTCTTTTTCGCTTTCTAAATGCGAAAACTTCTTTTTAATTTCATCATTTTCAGCTTCAACTTCGTTAAATCGCTTTTCCAATCCTTCATATTTTTGTTGCAAAACTGTTAATTCTTCTTCAAGCTCTTTTTCTTTCACCGCATCCTTCGTTTGACTCTGTTTCAGCACCGATTGAGCTCGTACCTTGTAACTGGCAAATTCAGTTTTTAAATCATCCAGTTCGACCTGCTTCTCTTGAAGTTGTTCCGTGAGCGAATCAACTTTTTCTTGCAAGGTGTTTAGGTTTTTATGAGCTTTGGATTTTTCATTTTCCAAGTTGGCGATTGTTTTTTCCTTTTCTCCAAGTAAATTCATGGACTCTAAACTGGTTTCTTCAAATTTCAATTTTGATTGTTCTTTTTCCGTTTCTAAACTGTCAATTTGAGCTTTGAGTTCGCCATTTTCTTTTTCAAATTCACTCAGTTTTGTCGTTTTTTCATCAATTTCGGCTTTAAGCTTTTCCGTCTCAGCTTTTTCCGCTCTTCAAATTTTCTTCTAACTCACGAATTTGGTCTTTAAAAGTGTTTGCAGTCTCATTTTGAGCTTTTATTGTAGCCTCAAGTTCGGTTATTTGCACTTTTTTCTCTTCCAGCTTCTTGCTGACTTCGGTTAAGGATTTTTCGTATGAGCCCATTTCGAGACTCAGCATGCTCGTTTTCTTTATAGCAGCTTTCGCTTTTGTGAGTTCTTCATTAAGAGTTTCGATCTTTTCGTTAGCTTGTTTAAGAAGTTCTTCTTTTTTCTCCAAAGTAGACATTAAGAATAAACTTTCGTCCTTTCCTGAGGATTTTTTCTCAGTGTTCGAAGGAGTTTCTTTTGAAGCATTTTGCAAGTCACTTTCCAACTTTGTGATAGTTGCAGCTTGATCGGCGACCTTTTTCTTCAATTTCACAGCCAAAAATCGCATTTTGTTGTATTTTTCTTCGAAACTGTCGTCTAATTCTCTCAATCTCGCACTTTCATCTGCCTTCGAGATCGTCGAGGTCGATAGCGCGTCAGATTGGGAAACGTTCATGTCAGATTCTGCGGCTTTTTTCTGTAACGCTTTTTGTGAATCGACTAATTTTTTCTGTAAATCTTTTATTGTTTCCATATTTTCGGCGATTTGCTTTTCAAATGCTTGAGTTGCCGTTTGTTGACTTTCTTTTTCAGCAATTTTAGCTTCGAGTGAAGATTTAGCCTGTTCTAGTTCGGAAATTTTTGACATTTGAATGGAAATTACTTCGCCACGTTCTTTGAGGATGTTGTTAATTTCCTTTAGCTCGTCAAGTAATTCGTTGTTTTCTTTTTTGTGAGAAAGAACTTTGGCGGAAACTTCTTCCAAAGCAGAGATTTTGTATTTTAATTGATTTTCGAACTCGATTTTTTGTTGGTTGAAGGTTTCTTGGAGTGATGTGATTTCATCAGTTTTTGCTTTTAATTCTTCTTGAAGTTTTTTGCACTCAAGTTTGACCTTTTTGATAAGCTCTTTTGACTTTGATTGGTCCTTAGCTGATGATTTTAAGGTTTCAAGCTCGGAATCTTTTTCTGCGACGATTTCCTGAAGTTTCTTTTCGAAAGCGGATTTTTCGGTATCAAAATTTTCTTTTAAATTTTTAATTTCTTCTGACTTTTCTTGCAATTCTTTTTGATATTTTTCAATTTCACTTCTTGACTTGTTCAAATTTTCTTGTAATTTCACAAATTCTTCATTTTCTGATTGATTTTTATCATTCAAAGATGCTTTTAGGTTTTCAAGTTCAGAATCTTTCTCATGCAAAAGTGTTTTGAAATGATTTTCTAGCTCAAACTTCTCAGACTCGAATTTCTTTTCCAAGTTTTTGACTTCTTCCAATTTTTCGTTCAACGTTTTTTGAAGATTTTCTGTTTCAGTTTTTGATGAAGTCAAGTCGGAATTAAATTTGGACGTTAATTCTTCAATTTTTTGCTCATATTCTGATTTTTGAGTATCAAGAGTTTCGTGTAATTTTTTGATTTCTTCCGATTTTTGTGAAATTTCTTGTTGAAGCTTTTCTGAAACGTCTTTTGAGTCCATTTGAGCAGCCATTGAAGTGTGTAAGGATTGGATTTCTTCAGTTTTAGCTGAGATTTGTTTCGTTAACTCGGCTTTTTCAGATTCGAATGTTGATTTTAAGGTTTCTAGCTCTTCAGTTTTTGTGTTTAGCTCTTCAGTTTTTGTGTTTAGCTCTTCAGTTTTTGTGTTTAGCTCTTCAGTTTTTGTGTTTAGCTCTTCAGTTTTTGTGTTCAGCTCTTCAGATTTCGATTTTAGCTCTTCAGTTTTTAGCTCTTCAGTTTTTGTGTTTAGCTCTTCAGTTTTTGTGTTTAGCTCTTCAGTTTTCGTTTTTAGCTCTTCAGTTTTAGTGTTTAGCTCTTCAGTTTTTGTTTTTAGCTCTTCAGTTTTAGTGTTTAGCTCTTCAGTTTTCGTTTTTAGCTCTTCAGTTTTTGTATTTAGCTCTTCAGTTTTTGTATTTAGCTCTTCAGATTTCAATTTCAGTTCTTTCTGATTATTTTCTAAGTCAGCTTCAAGTTTTTTTAGCTCTTCAGTTTTCGATTGTAACTCTTCAGTTTTCATTTTTAGCTCTTCTGAAGCCAACTTTTGGTCTTTTTGATAATTTTCTGCCTTAGATCTCAATTTTTTCAGCTCCTCTTGAAGTTCGTGAACCACACCTTTAGTCTCAGATTCGTCATTTAGAGCTAATTTAAGTTTTTCAATTTCTTCAGTTTTTTCTCGAACTAATTTTTCAAACTCTACTTTTTGTGAATCTTTCTCAATTTGTAAATCATCAATAACTTTCAGTTTTTCCGCCAACTCTTTTTCTACAGCTTCTTTCATTTCATTTGCTTTCAAATTCGCTTCATTAAATGATCTTTTCGCATCTTCCAAGAGGTCTGACTTTTCTTTCAACAATTTTTCTAATTTTCCAATTTCCTCTTCTTTCTCCGTGATGTCTTTTTGAACTTTTTCCGACTCTTCTCTCAAACTAGAAAGTTCTTTTTGGATTTTTTCGACGACCAAATTCGATTCTGACGTGCTGTCATTTTGAATTGCTTTTAATTTCTCGATTTCAGTCTCTTTTTCCTTCACAAGCACCTCGTAGTTGGCAATTTCTTTCTTGTAATTCTCGATTTCGGTGATTTTTTCAATGCCCAGCTCCTGTTTCTGTTTATTGAGCACCTCGATGGAATGTTGCATGGTATTAATTTCCTCAGTTTTCGATTTGAGCGTGTCCGAAACGTTTTCTAGGCGATTTTTCAGGTCTGTGATTTCATCTTCCTTCTCTTGTCGCAAACTCTCGAGCTCTCTATTTAATTCGTTGATTTGTCGACTTTCCTCGGTTTCGGCGATTTTTTGTCTGCGAACCGCTTCTTCGAGTTCTGACGTCAGTCGGTTGATTTCTTTTTGACATTCGTTGACTTCGTCCTTTAATTGTGTGATTTTTATGTCTTTTTGTTGGTTGTCCTTTTTAAGAGTTTCATTTTCGGTTTCTTTTTCTTCTTTAACGCGTTCAAAATCTTTCGTTAATTCCGAGAGTTTTTCACATTCGCGCGTTTTTACGCCGCGACTTTCAAGGCAATCGTCTAATTTTCCGGTTAATGTTGAGTTTGAGCTTCGTAATTCCTCTAATTCCGTTTCCAATTTCTTCTGTAAGGCTTTTAGTTCCTCATTTTCGTGCTCGAGCTGACTAACTTTCTCGTTCAAGTCGAAATTTTCGGCTTTCAGACGTTCAAGGGCGTCATTCGGGTCAGTTTGCCGCAATTTTTCCTGTAATTCGGTGATAATGTTAGTTTTTTCAAGTAATTGTTCCTCTAAATTAACGACCTTTTCTTCGGCCTCGAACTTTTCGACGTCATGCTCTTCGCGTTTCGCCTGAAATTCGTGAATTTGCGTCTCGAGGGACTTTACGCGGTCCGTAAGTGCCCGAATTTCGTCGTCCTTTATCGCGCCTTCCGTCTCGAGGAATTCGATTCGTGTTCGGTCCTCCATGGATTTGTGACTTTTCGCTTGTTTCTCGATTTTTATGAGTTTTCTGCGATAATCTTCGACTTCGTTTGCCAAGGCAAGCTTATCTGTGGTCAAGCGTTCGACAATTTCTTGCATCGCCTTTAAACTTTCCTTATCGGCGTTTTTCTGCATCTCAAAGCCACTTACGACTTCTTGTAATTTTTTGACCTCGTCCAAAGTTTCTACAAAAAAAAATTGTAAATCGCCTACGAATTTGAAGGAAAAAAATAGACACGTACCATCTTTTGCTTGTTTCGCTTTTTGTGCGATCAAGAGCAAATTTTTACATTTTTTGACCAATTCCTCCTTCGGCAGATCCTCAAAAGGCGATTTCTTTTTGGAGTCCTATGCGAAAAATTTTGGTAGGAGATAAAAATTAATTAAAATTCAATTTGCATGTCGTCATCGATGATTTTTGAAATTTTATTTAATTTTCGTACCTGATGTTCTCCGGATGCTCCCTCCATGGTACAGGACTCTTAATTTGAGTAATTTACAGTTTTATCACAAAAATATCGACAGAAATGGACAAAAATAAATAAATTTAGCCAATGTCCAGTCAATGTTTACTTTTTTGATTGGAAATTTACACTACGCTAATTCAATTTTTTCTTGTGATGATTGAATTAGCAGGAGGCGATTTTTTGTTAAAAATGAGGTGTATGAAAAATTATGAGTGGCGCGTTTTTTAAAAAATAATCATGTGACTTTATTAAAAATTTAAGAAAAAATAAAGCAATTTAATTCCTGGAAATTTTTAGGGCGCTTGAATTTAAATTTATTTTTTTTACGAATTTGTCTTTTAAATAATTTTTTATTTTAATTTTTAATATTTTTTTTAAAATTAGGTATTAATTTAAATTTTATTTTATTTTATTAAATGATTTTTTTTAAATTTTTTATAATTAGATTTTTTATAATATTTTCATTTTTAAAGAAATATTTAAGTAAAAAAATTGGATAAAAATTACTAAAATTAAATATTCAATTTTTTTCTCAAAAAAAAAAATATTTTAAATTGTTTTTATAACTAAAAATTCAAAAAGTACATATGACATGAGTTCAAAAAATTTGAATTAAGATATTTAATTTTTTTATAAAATCAAAAAAAAAAAAAAAATTAAATCAAAATAAATTTAAAAAATAGAATTTAAAAAAAAATTATTATTTTAAATTTTATTCGAATTAAAATTTATTTTATAAAAAAAATTAAGATAGATTTTTTCGTTTTAAATTTATCTTTTGAAATCTTTATATTTGGAATATAAAATTTATATTATGATTTTTTTTTCGGCCATTTCATATATTTTTGAAAATTATTTTTCTTTTCAATAAGAAATTTTGACCCCAGTGCTAATAGTCCCTCAATTCTGAATAGCCTTAGGCCCCTGAACTTACTAATCCGCCACTGATGTAGGGTGATAAAATTCAAATTGAATTATTTGAGCTAAAATTTTTAAGGGAGTATTATAATTAAATTTTTTAAGTAAAATTTAAAAGTTTTTAATTTTTTTTAATTGAATATTTTTTTTTATTTTTTAAGAAATATTTAATAAAATAATTAATTTAATTTTTCTTGAAATATTTATTTTAAATTTGATTTTTTCAATTAATATGTTGGAAGTTTAATGGCAGATTCTGAGTTAAAAAAATATAATTTAGATTTTTTTTATTTTATTTCAAATTTTTTAATATTTAATATAAAATTTAATTTTTAATATTTTTTTTTATTTCGGTACCGATTTTAATTATTTTTTTATTTTAATTTTTAATGAAGTTTTAATTAAATTTATAAATATATTTTTTTAAAAATTGAATTAATTTATGACAAAATTTAATTCCAATTAATATTAAAAATGTTTAAAATTAAGTAAAATTTAAATTAAATTAATTAATAAATATTTTTGGCAAATTAATCAATAAATTTATTTTTTTAAAATTTTATTGACGTATTTTTATCAAAAAAAAAAAAAAATTAAATAAAAAATAAATAAATAAATAAATAAATAAAAAAATAAAATATAAAATAAGACTTTCGATATCAAAATTTGAAATATTCAGCATAAAAATAAAAAAAAATAATTAAAAAAATATAAAATTATTAAAAAAATCAAATAAAAGGATCTAAAATCCCTTAAGAATTGATCTTTTTTGTCAAATTTAAAAATAAATAAATTTCACTCAACTTTTGGATTCTAAAATAGGAACAAATTTTTTTTTTTTCAACTTGAAGCAACATTACTAAAATATTCATAAAACTGCAACACCTTCCGTTATTTTTTCCAATAAAGGCTGATTAAATATTTACCATGTTTGCCTTTAATTCATTAGGTGGCTGAAGAAAAAAAACACGATCATTACTCATACAAAAGCCGTTCCCTTCGCCATTTATCAACATCGAAAAATGTGTTCGATTGTATAAAACATTGATATCAAGATTACGTGTCTGATAATAAACTATTGATATCGCTACTGAGTTAGAATGGCATGAAAATGTCTCACAATTGAAAAAAAAACTTTTTTTCTGAAATTTTTTCATGATCAACCTATAATTAGTACTCTAACACATACAAAGAAAGTTCCGATAACGACAACGAGTGTTCGGAAAAATGTTCAGTTTATTTTTTGTTGTCTTACGACGCAGTCATCATTTGTTCTCACTCTCGCAAAAAAAAAGTGTCGCCGGTAAAAATTGAGATATTTTATTGAAAAAATATAAAAAATTAAATAATTAACCGTGAAAATGATCAAAACAACACTTTATTTGTTGATTGGAATCGCATTCCTTTTCTGCAACGTTGAGTCACGTAAGTAAATAAAAAATGACGAATTTGCGATTTTTTTTGCTGTTCAACACTTAACAGATGTTGTTGTTTGTTCGCATCTTGTTATGTTTCGGCAAAATTCGCACTTTTGGGTTAATTGAAGACCAATGCATCGATATTTAGTTTTTTTTGTGAGTGAATGATGATATCATATCTTGCTGATTGTCAGCTTGAGTAATAATAGATTTTAATTTGATATTGTGGAGATAACGAATCGACGCATGGCGACTTTAGTTTGTGTGAAATATGAGGTTTTTAGGTAAACAAGGGAACTTCCTGTGTGTGGTGTTCAGAGTTTTAGTTGGAATTAAGGCCGAAGACGCACCTTGATTTGCATAAAAGCCTTATCTGTGTTTGAGAGTGTATTGATGTGAATTTTGATAACAGTTTCAACGTGTATTTTTTTGAACAAAAATTTTGATTTTGGTTTAGATTATTTTTTTTTTTTAATTCAATGAGATTTCTAAGAAATTTCTATTTTTTTATAAAAAAAATCAGAAACTAAATTTTGTCTGTTGCGGTGATATTATAAAAAAAATAATAAATAAATTTTATTTACATTTAAGCTATCAGAAAAATTTTTTAAAATAATTTTTAATCATCAAAAAAACAAAATAAATTGTCAATTTTTACAAAATAAAAAAAAATATTTTTTAAATGAAATTTATAAAAAAAATAAAAAGTTGTAGGTAGTAATTAATTATTTTTTTTTCTAATTAATTAGTTAATTATTTATTTTATTTAAAAATACAAAAAAAATATATCTATTTTTAATCATAAATTTAAATTATTTTGCTTAGTTGAAAAAAAAAAAAATTTCGATAAACTCATAAAAAGATCTTGCATCTTTTTTTTTTTTTGCATAAATCGCACATTCTTTTGATGAATCATCATCGTTGTTTATACAAAATTCGTCTGAGACTCTGAGTAGACAAAAGCAACTCTGATTAATCATCAAAAAAATATTTTATTTATTTTGTCTTGTATTTACTTAAGATGTACTTTTGGCCCCGCATTTAGATCATAAATAACGTAATAATTTTTGTTTGTTATTTAAGTTAAAAATGCGTCTGAGAGAAGGGCAAAAAATCAAGCTTGTAAGATTTAGAGATTTTTTTTACAATTTGTTTCTTAATTTTACTGAGTCTCGTCTGATTTTAATTTTCGTTAAAATTTTAGATTAGAAAAAAATAGGAATTCATTAAAATTAATTGATAAATTAATTAAATTGAATTTCATTTAAAATTTAATGTAAATTTAATTTAATTTTAATTCAATTTAATTAAATTAAATAAAATTAATTTAATTAAATGCTCTCTAAACGATGAAACAATATCTGACTTCACAGGCTCGTTTTTTGAAGTCAAGTTTAATTTTAAAAAATAATTTCGCTAACATTTTAAAAAACTGTCGAATTTATTTAATGTGATTTGCTGAAAGATTTTTTTAAATTTGAAATTCATTTAAAAAACCGTTGATGCTTGTCTTGTTTTGAAAGTTGAAAGTTTAATGATGCATTATTGTTTTTGGAATTTTTTATATTTTTATTATAATTATATTTATAATTTTATTTTGATTGATTTTTAAAATAAAATCAATAAAAAATCATTTAATTTAATAATAAGGCCGCTCCAAATGAAACTCAATAGTTTTATCCGGTGCCCCATTTTAAAATCCAAAAGTGAGTGGGGCAAAAAAAATAGAAAAGTTAAAAATTTTATCAAAAAATACCGTTTTTTGGGCTATTTTCATTAAATTTTAAGACAATTTAAAAAATTTTTTTATTTTTTTTAAATTTTTAAATTTTGTGTATTAAAAATTGTACTTTAGAATTGATTTTCTTCTTTAAAAATATTTTTCATAAAAATTACTGAAATTATTTTGCAAAAAAAATTTTACAGTTATTTTTTATGATATTTTTTTTTTCAATTTTAACTAAAGTTTTCTTAAATCAATTTTAAATATATGTACAACTAACTCAAAATAACAAAAATAATACTAAACGATCAAAAATTGTTTTAATTTTGGCATTTTGTATGAAAAAAGTCAGTATTTCAAATTTTATTTTATTTTACCCCCTTTATTTTTTTTCAAAAATTTTGGACAAAACTATTGAGTTTCATTTGGAGCGGCATAAATGAAAACATAAAATATTAAATGTAAAAAAAAATAAATTAAATTTACTAAACATTTTTTATTAATAATAATTAAATAACAGAAAAACATGAGTTTTTAATTTTTTTTTTTAATTTTCATGTGCTTTATTGATTGATGCTCCATAACCTATTTAAAAAAAAAATGTGTCAATAATTTTCACTCCTCTCCTACAAACAAACAACTTAATTTAAATAAATTTTCTTTTTATTTCCAGAATGTCTTCAATGCACCTCTGAAAACAACGGCGACTGCAACAATCCCAACGGAAATGGCTATTCCCGTGGTTGCGAAGGAGGCACCGCTCATTGTTACGTTCGTGTTGTCGATGGTAAAAACTCTCTTTCCCTTTAAAATTCCGTTCAAAACCTAAAAAACCTTCAATTTTCCTCATAGGTCGCGTAATCCGTGGCTGCCAAAAAGACCTTTCCACCGAAGTTTTGTCGCATTGCTCCCAAAATGAAGACGAAGCCACTTGCCGCACTTGCAACTCGACAAATTGCAACGGAGGTCTCTTCCCGCCGCACCGCATCTTCTGTCATCACTGCGACGAACGCAAAGAGGATGGAAATTGCACGCAGAAAATCGAAGGCACTCCCTTCCCGTGTCGCACATATCAAGCGAACGACCAATGCATCGTGCGTCAACATGGCGATCACGTCATCCGGGAATGCTTGTCGGACTACGAGGACTGTTCGAAGGAAAAAAGTTGCCAAAAATGCGATTCGCATGGATGTAACAACGAAGAGTACAAGGGAACTGGAACTACCGTCACTTTTAGCATGCTCGTCATCGCCGGTTGTCTTTTGATGACAAACGCGTTTTACTGAATTTGGGTGACAAATTCGTCGATAAGATAAGAAAAAAGTTGTAGAAGTATTAAAAATTAATAAAAAAAAATTAAAATTATTAAAAAAAACATTTTTTTTCTATTATTTATTATAATTCATACATTTTTATTACTTTTTTTATTTTTAAAATTTTTTAATGTTATTTTTTTAACTCCTTTCCCTTAAACCTATAAAGCTTTTATGGTTGACTTGTCTGTCAATATTTTTTTTTATCTATCTCTTCACTTTTAACATGTTCTTATCTGCCATTCGTAACATTTTTTCATATAATTTTTGTTGTTTTGATAGTAATACATATTTCTTGTTTTTATGATAATATTAGCTAAAATTGTGTTTGATCACAATATATATACTTTTATTCATATATATGACTCTAGTAATTAGGTTTATTGTTCGGTATTATCATTTATTTGTATTTTAGTGTTGCTTCATATTTTTTTCATACAATTTTTTTGTCAGTTTAGAAAGTAGGTAACGTTTATTTTGTGTAAATATTGAAGGTATTGCAGAGAAAATAGGAGAATTTTAACGATTAGTTGAGATTTTAGAAGAAAAGTTTTTTTTTTAATTCGATGAATATTTTTTTATTGGACTATTATGAGCGTTTTTTGTGTTTTTTTTCTGTCGTGCTCAGAAAATAATTTTTTGTGTGTGCATTTTAGAAATATTTACAACAATTAAATATTTTTTTTTTATTAAAAAACAGTCATTTTTTAAAAAAAAAATATTATTTTTTACTACAAAGACTGATGCATTTAAAAAATTATTTTTAAATTAAATTAAAAAATGAAATAAAATAAAAGAAAAAAAAAAAATAATAAAAATTTTTTTGATATTATTTAATTACTTATTATATTTTTAAAAATTTTATTTTTTTAAAATATAAAAAATTTTTATAAAAAAAAATAAGTATTTTATCAATCATTTATTCAAAAAAGTAAAAAATTGTTTAAATTTATTAAAATAATAAGGTTCATTTAAAAAAACTTTAAAATTAAATATTTTATTTTTTGTTCAATTTAATAAGTTTAAATTTGATTTAAAAAAATTTTAAAATTAAATTTTAATGAAAAAAAAAAAAATACTTTTATTTATTGATTATTTAATAATTATTTAATAATATAAATTTTTTTTTTTGTATTTATTAATCTTTATTTTTTTTTTAATTAAAAAAAATAAATTGTTTAAATCAAAGAAAGATATATATTTTTATTAAATATATATATTAAAATATTAAAGTATTCAAAAATAAAATATTTAAAATAAAAATATTAAAATATTTTAAAAATAATTTTTTTTGGTTAATTTAATTAATTCAAAAAAATTTTATTTTTATTTAATAAAATTTTAAAATAAACTTAATTAAATTTCTAATTAATTCCAAAATTTAATTAATTTAACAAAAAATTTTTCAATTAAACAAAAATTAAGAATAAAATAAATAAATGCTAATTGCTTCAGTCTAAAAATTAAAAAATTATTTTTTTTTTATTTTTCTTTCTACAAAATTAAATTAAAAAATATTTCTTTTTAACTTTTCTATAAAAAATAATTTTAGTCAAATAACAATTAAAAAATAACTAACATTCACTACGACAGAATTATTAATTATGTATATTATTTTTTCTACAAGGGAAATCTATCACAGTATAGTCCGATTATAAATTCATCATTTTTTTATCGGTTACATTTCATAGATTTTTTTTTCGTTAAATATTTATATTTGAACACAATAATTTTTTTAATAAAATTTAAAAATAAAATTAACGAAAAATCTAACAAATTCTCCTTTTTTTAAACGTTTAATGTTTTTTTAATAATCACATGTTTCATTTTTTTTATTTTTAAATACATATGTTCGTTCATTTATTTTTTCATCATAAAAGTTATTTTTTTTTATTAATAACTTGAAATTATTATTTTTTTGTCCTTTATATATTGTAAGTTTATTTTTAGAGCATAATTCTATTTATTTTAAATTTATTATTATTTAGTTTTCATTATATAGGTTGCTTTGTGACTCATTATTTGAATAAAATATGCAAAGGATAGTTTTTTAAACTTATTTTTTTTTGTGTTTTCTTACTAAATATTTTATTATTATTTATTATTTTTCATGATATATATTTTTTTAGGTTTTAACTTTTTTTAATTGATAATATTTTTTAATTTTAACTTTTAAAGGTAAGAATTTTAAAACATTTATTACATTTTTTTTATTATTTTTTTTCAGAAAAATAATGAGTTTTTCTTTATTTATGATTTCTATTTAATTATTTATTTTATTATTTATTTTTATTAAATCAATCATATTTTTTTTTATTATTTTATGAAATTAAAGCTCTGTTTTTTTCAGTAGTTTAACAATAAAAAAATTATTTCGTGCATTATTTGAGGGGAAATGTGAGAGAAAATTTCTAATCAATTACGTTTGTTGCAAACATGTAAATGTCGTATGTGACTCTTATGTCTCAAAGCTTATCTTTGTCCCGATCGAAGCTCATTGCTTTGAAGACGCCTCGCGTTCTTTCCTTCCGTCGCAAGTTATATTGGTCCAAGCTGCCAGCTCGCGGTCTTGCACTATTCATATCCATGTCGGAATCCGTGTAATCCGTATCTGTGGTGTAACTGCGTTTGCGTCTTCGTCTCAGCAAGCCGTCACTTTCATCGACATCTGTGCCTCGCATGTCGCCAGCAGATTTGCTTTCGCGTTTATCTAACTCCGCTGCGAGCATCCGGACTTCCCAGTCGTTCGAATGGAGTTCGTTCACTTGATCGTCGTCTTCGTCGCAGGTTTCTTCTTCTTCCTCGAGTTCTTCTTCTAAAGAAAAACTTAGTTTTAATCGAAATTCGTTGAAAATTTTTTAATAATTTTACCTTCTTGCTCCTCTTCCGCCTCCTCCTCGAGAGCTTCTTCGTCGGATTGCGAGTCATTGGAACTCGTGCTTGTGCCCATGTCGAGAATTACGCTGTCTGGCACCAAATTACCCGTGTAACTGCTAACAACCATGCTATCACGTCGCTGGGGTTGATCGAAGCTGTCTTGGTCGCTGCTTTCCCATGATTGACTGTTAATTGCACGATGTTTCGGCGAAATTCGTTTGCGGTTGCGATATTTTGAGCGTGTCAATTGGCCTTCAGAGGGCGGTGACGATGCGAAAATTGTGTCTAAGGAGTCACCGCGCTGAAAAAAAAATTAATAAAAAATTAAATATTATTTTTTTATTCAATGGATAGCTTTAAAATATTTTTTTTGTCGAAAAAATATTTAGAGACAATTTTTTAAATATTTCAATATTTAACGATATTTTTTTTTTGCGATAATTTATAAAATAAATAAAAAATAAAATAAATTAAAATAATATAAATAAAAAAATAATAAGCAGGTAAAAAATCAATTTAGAAGAATTAAAAAAAAACGAGTATTCATTTCTAATAAAAAATATAATATTAAAAAAATTAAAATTTAATTTAAAAATAATTAACAAAATATTTAAAAAAAAAATAAAAAAATGTTTTCGAAATAAAAAAAAATATAATGAATTGAAATTTAACAAGCAAAATAAAATTATTATAAAAATTAAAAAAACATAAAATAAATAAATTAAAAAAATCTGAATTAATTAAATAAATTTAATGAGCTTTATTATTTAAATTTTTTTTTTATTTGTTATTTTTTTGTTAATTTTTTTTTTAATTTTTTTATTTAATTTTATTTTTATTTAATTTTTTTAAATCAATTAAGGCCGCTCTAAATTTTTTTTGAACTTTTTGTCCCGTGCCCCATTTCAAAAGTCGAAAAAATTAAAAAAATTTAAAAATTTCAAAAAATTAATAAAGTATTTAATATTTAAAAGAAAAAAAAAAAATTTTTGTCGAAATAACATGAAAAAAATTTTAATGATTTTAATTTAATTTTAATTTGAAATAAATTGAAAAAGCAAAATAAAATTATTAAGGAATTAAAAAATATATACATAAAATAAAATTAAAAAGAATAAATTAAAATAAAAAAAATTGTAAATTAATTAATTATAATTTAATAAGCTTTATTTCAAAAAATTTTTTTTTTATTTTACATATTGAAAAAAGTTTTTTTTTTTTATTTATTATTTGTTTTAAATAAATTAATTAAAATAATTATTTTTATTTTCAAAATTTTATTAATAATTTAATTACAGCAAAAAAAAATTATTTAAAAACTCACCATGAAAGGCAACTCATTGGACGACCCTGATCCGCCGCTACTCGGTCTCTCCTTATTCTCAATGCTATCCTTGAGCTGTGCCAACCTACTACTACCACACGTTCTTCCGTGTTCCAGCTCATGAATTCTCGTTTGCAGCTGCACAATTATCATATCACGTTGCTTCACTTCCTCCTCCAAATCGACAAACTTTTCGTAAAACTTTGCCTGCACCTCCTTCAAGTGACTCTGAATGACTTGCTTGATGCCCAGCAGAATTTCACCAAAATATTCGTGCTCTTCAATGCCACCTGTGACAAATTAAGGAGAATTTTTCAAAATAAGTCCGAGATTCCCGCTAGGATAATTTTTTGTTATCGCAAATTTATCATCTTTTTTGTTGTTGTTGTTGTAAAAGAGAATAAAATTAAATGAGGTGCAATCGTTTACATTTTTTTTTTTTTTTTTATTTGGAACAAAAAATCAACTAAAATGATAAATATCACAAACAAACGAAAAATATCATAAAAAGCCAGATAGGATTACTAAAGATTAAAACTTTTTTCTGTATATTTTTTTTTTAGATAGAAAGAAGCAAAGATTTTTTATTTTTCTTGCCGTAGCAAAAAATCTAATAAATGTAAGAAAATCAACTACTCTAAATCATACTTACTTACTTTACTGTTTATTTATAAATTTTTGTATAATAATACTTTTTAGCTTTATTTCTACGATTTTTTTTCTGAGTATTTTTCAAGCCTAAGCAAGTGTTGGCGTGTTTCGGTCTATTTAAGGTGTTTAAAGTGCAAAATTTTGATTAAAAAGCAAAAAAAGAAGTCACGTGGCTCGGTCCAGGGCGATGTAATTTACACTTACTCGGACATCAAAGAGGCATTTTGTCATTTAACGAACCAATAATGCAAATTATAATTGAATAAAAAGCGCGTAACTACAATGTTGTGCTGTTTCCTCGGGTGAACGGTGTGTCGGGGTCTTGTTTATTTTGTGATTTTTTGATTAGCAATCATTTTTTTCTGTGCACACAATTTTATACAAGGTTGGTACAAAAATCAAAAATGTTTTCGATTTCATATTTTTATAAAATTAAAAAGAAAATTGATTTTACTCAAAATTTTATTACATATTTGAATTAATTTAAAGTCAACTAAAAAAGTTTAATCTTAATTTTTAAAAGTTTTTCTAAAAAAAATTCTAAATTTCTAAAAAATTCTAAAAAATTTTAAATTTTTTATTAATTTTTAAAGTATTAAAAAAAATATTAAAAATTTCATTCAATAGGCTTAAGTCAATTTTAAGTTACATTAAGTCATTAAAATTTTTTTTTTCAACAGTTTTTAAATTTGTATTAAAAAATTATTGTTCATAATAAAAAAATTGAACATTTTTCAATAAAAATTTAAAAAATTGTGAAAATTAAGTGAAAACTTTGAATTAAAAAAAAAATATTAAAATATTAAAACTTTTAAATTTCACTTTTTCTAAGAAACATTAAAAACCTTATGAAATTTAATCTTTGTTTATATAAAAAAAAAAAATCTAAAATTTTATAACTTAAATTTTAAAATTTATTTTTAGATTTTTTTTGATATTTGTTAAATTTTTAAAAGTTTAAACATAACTTTGTAAAATAATTTTTTTTAAATTGACTGAATTAAACTTTAACCTAAGAATAAGTAAATTTGAAGTTTTTTTTCGAATTATTTTAAAAATTAAAGCAAAAAGTAAATTACCGTAATGTACACAATGTCTAAAGAAAAAAAACCATTGAAATTCAAATGAAAAGGAAAAATTTATAAATCTTAATTTTTTTCAGCTCATACTGAAGTTCAGTCAATTTCTTTTAATTTTTCGATTTTTTTATTATGTATTTTTTAAAATAATTTTTATTTGCATTTTTAAATGTTTTTAAAACAAAAATGATAATTTTAAAATTTGTAAAAATATTAAATTAGTTGAAATTTAAAAATTTTCTTTTAAATTTTTTAAAAATATGAATTTATAAACAAAAATTGTTAAAAAAACGAGTTTTATTTTTTATTTTCGTTAAGAAAACAAATTTTTAAATTCTCTTAGAATTAAGTACATTACGGTAGTTTGACTTTTAATTCAAAAGATTTTTTATTTCTAACTCAGAAATTCTAAGTTAAAATTAAACATTTAATTTAAATCTTTTTTCATGAATATTTCTAAGTTATTAAATTTAAAAAAAAATTAAATTGAAGAAAATCGAAAACAATTTTGATTTTTATTCTGTCCTTTGAATATATTTACTCAGGTAACTGGGAGGATCGCTAACATTAAGGGGGAGCGAGGGTAAGAACTTCAAAGCATTTCACGAGAGAGAAAAAAAAATATTTTGTGTGTGTTTTCTTATTTTTTTTTTATCATACGGGTGCTATTAGAGAGCTATGTTGCGGTGTTTAAAGGTTACAACGAACGAAGGTACGAAAGTTCAGATGACGACAGAGAAAAAAAAGGGAGAAAATTTTTGACGTACCTTTGATGATATTCCGCTGATTGGGAGACATTGCTGTAAAGAAAGGAGGTTTAAGCGGCGACGAGTCGTCCGCAAGTTTCGCATGATGAATTTCCTGCTCCGTGATAATTTGTTTCGTGCTAATTTTCGTCGTGGTAATTTCCGTGGGCGAAACGAGACTCGTCGTTGTCATCGTGGTAACGTCGGAAATTGACGTCGCTGCCGCCGCCGCCGCCGCTGCTGGCGAAACGGGAGGAGGGGGATAGAGAGCGTCGTCTCTGACGTGAGGGGAAACCGCTTGCGGCGATAACGGCGGCAATCCAGCACTATTGGGGGGACTAGAAAGAGTGTTACGGTTGAAGGTAACGCTTTTTGTGAATTTGCTGTGTCTCGCAACGTACCCTTCGAGTGTTTGTGCGCGCATGAGGCGATTCAGGTCGCCACGTGCCTCGGCTTCGTCATTGGCGATCTTGTCTTCGGACAGTTTCTTCAGAATGCTCTTCAGTTCGCGGCGTTCGCGTGTCTCATTCGACTCGGGACTCAGCGGGGAATTGAGGCACTGCTGTTCGAGCACGTAGCTCCGTCGAATGCCCGTCACGGGAGTCGTGTTAAGCGGCTGCTGATGATGCGGAGTCGTTGACGTGGTTGTGGTTATACCGCGCGGCGCCATACAACTGGCTTCGCTATGACTGCGGTACAGCGGCTCGACTTGAGCGTAATTGTTAGCGGTTTCGGTACAGTCTAAACTAAAGCTACGTGTTTGGATGGCGGACTCGAGTTCCGCTAATTTTTGTCTTTCGTTCAGGATTTTCAGCTTTTTCACGAATGGCAGGCCACCGTATTCCGGCGACAAGTCATCCACACTTTGATACATTTTCGGATTCGGGTCGATCCGAATCGGCTTCGGTTTTTGCTTGATTTTTGGCACGACTCGAGTACTCGGAAGATTTTTCAGCTCACTGTCACTAACACTCGCTTTCTCGTTCGACAGGGATTTTCGCGATGTCAGATTGAGCTCCGAGCCTCCGGCACCTTTTGTCGATTTGGACGACTTGCTTTTGCTTTTGTTCGGCGAATCTTCGGCCTGTGCATTGTTCAGACTTGTATAGCTGCCACCTATAACAGTGGCTAATTTGAGCTTGGACCATGGTTTGATGGATGCGGTTCCGGCAACTGGCGCGCTGCTGCCCGACGACGACGACGTCGTTGCTGCTGCCGAAATCGTGTGAACGGATGACATGGATGAGGCGTGATCTACGCGATGTAACTTATCGAAATTACTAAAAGACTTGATTTTTTCTTTAATGGTTTGCGCTGTGGACGGTTTGCTAGTATTATTGGTTTTACTATTACTATTATTATTATTACTAGTTGTTGTACTAATCTGACTACTACGTGTGATTTGACCTTGTAGTTGGCTTTGTGTCGGAGATGGAGGCGGAATTAAATGCTGTTTCATATCACTGTTGTCGCTCGAAATGGATTTGCTACCGGCGCCGGATGTCTTGTCCGATTGCAGACTCTTGATGCGATCTTTGAACGAGACCTTGTGAATGGCTTTCATGAGTTTCGTGGGTGAGAGAGAGACGCCGCTGCTTCCGCTCGCTGCTGGCGGACTCATTGGAGGGACTTTTAGTGTGGGTGATGTGGGACTTATGCCGACGGGCATTGAACTGCCTGCCAGAATTGTGGGTTGAAGCTGTAGAGGAGAAAAAGTTAAAATTAGACAAGTGTAAGAAGCAAAAATGTTTCACATTGTTTTAAAATTTAAAATAAATTTAATAAAATTTTTAACCTATAAAATTTAGAATTATTTATTAAATAATAAATAATTTTTTTTTTTTAATATTTAAAAGTTGATAAAAACTTTGGATTATTAAAAATAAGATTTTTTAAAATTATTTTTAAAATATTTTTAATTAAAAAAAATTTTTTAAGTAAAATTATTAAAAAAAATGATAACATCTTTTGAGATATTTTTTGTTTTTGTTTTTGATAAAATAATGTATTGTTAAAACAAATTAATTTTAATTGTTAAAAAAAATAGTCATTGATAAATTTTTTTTTATATTGTTTTATTTATTATTTATTTTTTTATTTATTTTTTTTTAGTAAAATATTAATTTTTTAAGTTTAAGAATTTTTTAAGCTCTTTAATTTCACGATAAAATTAAAAATTATTAATAATTTTTTTTTTATTTTTTTTTTTAATTTCTGATAGAAAACAGTTTTTAACAGAAAGTTATTTTTTTGTAATTTATTAATTTTATTTTAATGAATATTTAACACAGAATTACTTTTATAAAAATAATAAGGCCGCAATGGGGCAAAATAAAACAAAAATTAAAATTGATCGTTTTTTGGTGTATTTTCATTATTTTTCAAAACATTTTCAAAAAATAAAAATTTTTAATTATTTTAATTTTTGTTTTGAAAATCATATTTTAACTTGAATTTTCTTCTCTAAAAATATTTTTCATAAAATTACTGAATTTTTTTTTCAAATTTTTTTTTAAATTTTTAAAAATTTTAATTTTTCAATTTTTAACTTATAATGATCTAAAATCAATTTTTAATTTGAAAAATTCAAAAAAGATTATTAAAAAACAACAAAAATGTTGATCAAAAATTGCTAAAATTTTGTCATTTTGTATGAAAATTTTTAACTTTAGAATTTTTATTTTCAATTTTTTTTAAAAATTATTTAATTTTTTTATTTTTTTGTAATAGAAAAAGTTTTTTCCCCTATTTTATTTTTAAAATTTTGGACTTTATTTTTGATTTTCTTTTGGAGCGGCCTAAAATAAAATAAAAAAGTTAATAAATGAAAAAATAATTAAAAAGAATTGAATAAAACATAAATAAATAAATAATTTTTAATAATTTTTAAATAATTATATTTTATTTTTATGAGTGATTTAGCTCTGATTTTTTTTTAAATAGTGTAATTTTTAATTTAAAAATTAATTAAATCATTTTTATTAAAAAAAAAAGGAAAAAATTGAATAAATTTTTCTATTATATGTACCTATTTTAATATTTTTTTTTTAAATTTTTTTTCATATAAAAATTATCATTTAATTAAAATTAAATTGATGATTAAAATTTTTTAAAAAAATATGAAGATAAAATGTGAAACATTTTTGTTCATTGCTCCTTCTTTTAAAATTAATTAAATTTTAATTCTAACATTTTTTTAGGATATCGGGAAAAAATTCACACAGAAAAATCTAAATTTTCTAAGAAGATTCAACAATCAAAACTATCTACTTGGGGATAAAAAATTTAAAAATTTCGAAAAAAATGTCTTTCTGCCAATATCTCCTTTTAATGACCTTATTCGAGAAAAATATTTCATCAGGAATTATTTTTTTACCTTCGTCTGCTCCATTTCCTGATCTTGCTTTTGCTTGAGAAGTTTTAATCGTTGCAGTAACGGAAGCCCTGCACCGATCACCTCTTGCTCGGGCTCTTCTTGTATCGATTCCTGCGGCGATATGGCAGACTTTACATGAGAATGTGATGATGATGGAAGTGAAACTATACTATTAGCGTTAGATGGTGCAGATGATGCTGGTGCTTTAGCTGCTCGCTCTTCGCGATCCTACGTTTTTGCAAATATTTTTTTTTGTTTTTTTGTAAATCAGAGGTGCACAACACACGACACGTTTTTTTTGAAAGACATCGAAATTTTTGCGTGTGATAGATTTTTTTTTGTATGTGAAAGAGAAAAAAGAAAAAAAAAGTTTGTCTAACTAATTTGTTTACAAAAAAGTCTAAATTAGCTAAAACTTAAAAAATAGAGAGAGAGAGAAAATTTTTTTGGGGATCAAACATTTTTTTAAAAATATTTTTTTTTAGGGGGAAGGGGGACATTTAAAGCAATTCTATTAAAGCGTGTTTCTAATTTCAAATTTTTCACAGGAAAAATCACACGTGATGCTCAGAGACGATAAAAATTTGGACAAAAACTCTAAAAAACTAAGAAAAAATTCAAATTTAGAAAAATTTCTGACTTGTTTCTCCTTCAACAGTCGCAATCGTTGCAGCAATGGCAGTCCTGCGCCTATCGGACTAATCACTTTGTCGTATTTGCCTTCCTGTTCCTCGTTGTTGTCGTCGGATTTGACGCGTGGCATGCGTCGCAGAACGTTTTTCGGTGTGCGCGTTCCGCTTCCTTGTAACGGTTGCAGTTCAATTGACTCGTTGCTGAGACGACCAGTCGTTGTGCGACTAAAAATGGATTTTTTTTAAATTTTTTTTGTTGAATTTAAAATTTTTTTCTTACCTTGACTTTCTCAGTGCATTTTTAAAACCCTTGACGTCGCTGCGTAGCTTATCTACAATTCGTTTTGAGGCACTATTATCACTACTGTCTTCGCCTTGTCGGATGGCGGCACCGCTTCCGGCTTGCGGATCATTCGCTGGATTCACGGGGATTTTGGGATGGCGTTTATTGACGCAGCGAACTTCCATGAGTCGTTTTCGGCCGAGCGTTTGGAGGATTTCTTGCGCTTCCGGGTAGTCTTTCATGGCGGCAAGGACATCTTCGCGAGAAAGTGAGAAGAGTTCGGAGTAGCCGACGGAACGGACGTCAGCAGTTCGTCTGTGAGAGAAAATTAAAAAAAATTATTTAATGAGAAATTAATAAAAATTTAAATAATTTATTTTTCTAAGATTTTCTTAATAAATTTATCATTTTTAGAATTTTTTTAAAAATATTTTTTAAAAATATTTTTAATAAAGAGTCGAATTAATTAATAATTATAATTTATTAAATTAATTATTGAATTTTTTAATAATTTATTTTCTAAGGTTTCCTTAAAATTTTGAATTTAAAATTTAAAAATTAAAAAAATTAAAAGATTAAAAAAAATTAAAAAATGAAAATTTATTAAAAGCTTAAAATAAAACTTTTATTATTTTTTTTTATAGGATTTCCTTAAAAATTAAAATATTTAAAAATTTTATTTTTTTTTAAAATAATTAATTTTAATAAATTTTTATTTTTATAAAAAAAATAATTTTAATAAATTTTTTAATATTAATATTTATGGTAAAAATTTTTATACATAAAATTCTTTAAATATTTATTTTTTCGAATTTTAAAATATATTTTCAAAGTTTTATGAATTCTTTATTAATTTTTTTTTTCAAGTTTCTTTAAATATTTGTGATTTTTTAGAATTTAAATTTTTGAAAAAATATTGAATAAAATTTGTTAAATTAATTTAAATAAAAAGAAAAATTAATTTTGGTCTAAAATTTAAATTAAATAAAAAAAAAATATTTTTTTAAAATTTTATTTTTTCCTAATAATTTTTTTTTTTTAAACTTTTATTAGAATTTCTAAAATTTATTCTAAATTTTTAAGAAATTTTTTTATTTTTTTTTTATTCCTAAACTTTTGAAAAAAAAAAATAAAAAATTACTCACTTATTCAATCCATCCAAATTTAAAATCCCAATTTCACCAAAAAAATCTCCAGCTTTCATGCACGTGAGCACCTTCCCCGTCTCACTCAGAACTTCCAAAAGCCCATCTGCAATGATAAACATTTCTCGCGCTACTTCTCCCTTCCTGCAAATGGAGTCGCCCGGTGTAAAAATGTACGCTTTCATCTTCAGCACCAAATCATGCAGAAATTCGGGTTGACATTCTTGAAAAATTGTCACCTTTAAGAAAAAATTGAGGAAGAAAACATAAAATTAAGGTTTATGTCTCTCACATAAAAATAAAACAAAATTAGATTTGTTCCAATTTCCGACTTAAAATTGTTCAATTTCTTCTTTTCCTCGTTCGAATTCGTAATTTTGTCTTTTGATGCTCACCTTTTTCAGCACACTCAAGTTGACGTGAAGTGCCAACTCGGTTTTCAATTTATCCGGCAATAGCCCGAGAGCGGTATTGATGTCGCCGCCACCTTGAATGCGACCTCGTGACCAACTGTAGTCGTACCAGCGCAGCACACGGCGTTTCATGCCACCGGGCACCTGTGCGAGAAAGGAGGACGATTAGAGCAAAAGCAATTTATTTGTCGTGGCAACCAAAGTTTCGTGGTTTTATGTACCTTATGGTGTCGCATGTACGTCTTCGCTCCATCCAATAATCGTTCGAATTCCAGTCGATTAGCGTTGCGATTTGTAATTACGTTGCCAACTTGACCGACAATTGTAGCAAATATAAAAACGCCTATTAGGTAACTTGTTATTGTGAACACGTATCTGCGGGAGAGAAAATAACACAAAAGAGATTAGAAAATTTCGAAGGATGCTTCTTGATTACTTTGGAGATTTTTTTTTCGTATCAAAATTAAATAATGGGCAAGTGTATTGTAAATGAATTATGTGATGGAGTAGAGTAGATTATTTATTATTGCTTTTATTTTTTTTTTGAACAAAAAATTTTATTAAAAAAATCAGTAAATAATAAAATAAAAAAATTAAATTTTTAATTTTTGTATGTTTTTCATTTTTTTTATTATTTTATTTATTTATTATATAATTATTTTTCAGAGCTTTAAAAATTTATGAAAAAATTATTTTAAAATAAAAATAACCCACTAATAAATTTTATGCAATTTTTCAACTAAAAAAATAAATTTTTAAATTAAAACAAAAAAATCTCAAAAAATAATATGTATTAAAAAATTAATTAATAGTAAAAAATAAAAAAAAATAATTAAAAAATTAAAATTTAAAAAAAAAACTAGTAATTTAATTTTAATTTTTAAAATTGATATAATAAATAAATAATAATGTTCTTTATTTAATATCTTTAAATTTTTTATTTCCTTTTAATTTTTTAAATTTAATTTAAATTAAAAATATAATTATTTTTCAGAGCTTTAAAAATAAAATTAAAAAATTAAATTAAAATAAAAATTTAAATAATAATTTTTCATTTTATTTATTATTTTTAATTAATTTTTTATTTATTTATTTTTAGATTTTAAGAATTTTTAAAAAATTTAAAAATAAATTACTAGTTTTTTTAATTTTAATTATTATTTTTTTATTATTAATTAATTTTTTAATATTATTTTTTGAGATTTTTTTGTTTTAATTTAAAAATATATTTTTTTTAATTAAATAAAAAAAAAATATAAATAATTAAATAAAAATTATTTTTTATTTTAAATTTTTCGGATTTTCAAAAAAATTTCAAAAAACTTGATTTTTTTTCCAACGTAAAAATTGGTAAATTTTTAATATTTTTTTCAAATAAGAAAAATAACGCTTCTTCTAAGATTTTTTTTATCAAACTAAAAAAATAAACAACGGACAAGTATACTGCAAATGACAGATTGAAGTAGATTACAGCGAAAAATCTTGCTGTCCGTTCATAAATAACCGCAATAATAATTTATAATGGCTGAAAAATGACTTTATTGACATCAAAACATGACTCGAGTGGATCTGAAATTGATTTATTGGACATTCCATACTTCAAAAAAAAATTTTTTCTCAACTTTTTTTTATATGACTCCATAATATGCAAATAATGTGGATCCCCAGTATCACATCAAACAATCATAAAAAAAAGTGTCATAAACCCAACTTGTAATCAATCGTCTTATATCCAGGTCATTGGAGACGCATTCAATTTTATGTGATTGATGCATTGACAAGCGACAAGCGACGACGCATGGATAGTAAATATTTAAAGGGAGGACGTTTAGATGATCGGGCAATAAAATATAATGTCGTGCAAATTATGCCCGAGAGGCAAAGTATTAAAAGTGAAGAGCACAGGAAATTATCTAAGCTTGTTTCGTGGAGCAGCAGATGTCAAAAAGTGATTCCCTCAGTGCGAGACAGAAAGAAAAGATGAAACATGTGAAAACTTTTGTAATTGATATAATATTCATAGCAGATTTTTATTCAAATTCAATTTGTTTCTCTTTAAAATAAAAAGTTTTTTTTTATTTTTTATGTTTCATAAAAATATCGAACTGAAGTGGATTTTTCTGTATGTAAAATATTCTGAATAACTTTGGTCTCTATGTATATTTAATGTTAGCCCTATGGGAGTTGAAAGAATTAAAATGTGACTAAAAAAAATTTAATTGCATTTTTTTAAAGTTCATTGAAAGTTTTTATTGATAAAAATCTGCTTTTTATATTAAAAACATATATTTATTTTATATATTATTTAATTTTTTTGTGTCATTTGTAGTTAAATAAATTGTAGTTAAAATAAGTTTAAATTTAGGTTTGTATGAAAACTCAATTATTTCAGTTCATTAATTTTTTTAATTAAAATCAATAACAGTAATCTAAACATTCAAAGGATATTTATGATAAAACCTTAATTTTTAATTAAAAAATTATCAATTTGCTCAGATTTAGTATTTAATTCTTTTTTTATTAAATTTTTTAGTTAAACATCGAAATTGTAATTCGATAAATAATCTAATTTTCAATAACTTTATTAAAATTTTTAATTTTTTTAAATGAAAAAAATATTTTTTAAAAAATATTAAAAATAATTTTCGTTTTTCTTAATAAAAAATTTCTTAACAATAAATTTCTTTTTAGTTAAATAAATAATTTTAAATGTAATTTTTTCAAATTAAATTCTTTTATTAAAAATTTAATATTTTTTGAATAAATTATAAATTCTTTGATCAATTTTAATAAATTTAATTGAAGATTTTTTTTTTAATATTTTACCAAAAGCAAATAAATAAATAAAATTAATTTCATTTTAAGGTAACTTTAAAAATTATCTAAAAAATTCGAAAATTATTACAAAACGTATTTAGTTAAATAAAATATATTTTTTAATTAAAAATTTAATAAATTTTAAGTTTTTAGTATAACAGCATTATTTTGTTAAGAAAAAAAATTAAATAATTAAAAATAATTAATTAATTAAATAATTTATAAATTTTATTATATAATTATTAATTTTTTAATTAATTTATTTATTAATTGATTATCAAATTTTTTATTCATTTTTCATCAAATTTTGTTAATTTTTTCCTAAATTAAATTTTCAATTTTTAAACAAATTATAAAACTCCCAAATCTGGGTCATTTCCTTACCACAGAAAACTCATAAAGAAACAGAAAAGGCTTTTTTAAATAATAATATTATATCATCATCATTTTTTTGTGTGTATGTATATTTTGTACATTACGTGATTATATTGTAAATTTATTCACTTTACATCTCTATCTCGAGCGATAATCGACAACTCAATGTGAACCTTCATTGTTTGAACATCATCGAGAAAAATTGTTTGTTTGCAAGGAACAAAAAAAAATTTAGGCAAGCAAAAACTGTTCAACATAATAAATATGTTATTTGGGTTTTTTTCTGCTTAGTTCATAGCAAGAACGGCAAAAAGAAAAGAAAAACAAAAAATTTGAATTTATAAGAAGGTTTTTCTTGTGTTTTTGAGTGGCTTACGAATGAGTCGACGATGATCAAGAGACAGTAAAATCCAGCAAAGCAGTGAAAAAATGGTAAAAATAATGAGATTTCTGATTTTTTGTGGCATCAAATGCGAAAATTTTCCCATAAAATGAAAAGTATTGTGTGACAAAAATGTCGTTTATTCGTTTTTTTTGTGCCAAATGTTGCAAAAAAGGCTCAGCTGTTGCCCCTAAAACTCTATAATCTCGAGCCTATTTGTCTACTTTGGAATTCCGCCGCTTTGCTCCAGAGCTTGATTGGCACATTTTGAATAAATTATTATTATCATCAACAAGAAATGGCAGCGCAGTAGCATCAACGACAGTAGCAGCAAAAAAAAGCCACAAAAGAATGTGATGAGAATTTGAAGATATTTTTACAGCTTGCTGCAGACGCATGACTGTGCATAATATTTATCTAGACTGAACGAGAAAATTTTTTGCTTGCTACATTTTTTTTCATGTTGTGTATTCAAAATGCGAATCTAGGATGTTTTCGGTATTATTTAGTCGGAATATGATGGTGATGTCATTTAAATTAGTGGCGACCAATTTTGTGTCATTCAATCATGGAACGATGACAGAAAAATTGCTCGTTGCTAATTTATTCAAAAATTATTCCCAAAAGTATTCTTAATTCTGAGTCCATTAGCATTTTTTGTGTCCTTTCTGCTAAAATATTTACTTTATGAAATATTAATTGGTGCGGATGTCAATTTTCTCAAAGGCCATTATTATTGGAAGACTGGAGTTCTTTATCGCTTTTCATGGCTGAATAAACAAGAAACATCGAGCGACAATGTTACAACTTGACATGACCTAATTTCAAATGTAATTCAGTTCAACGACGCACACAGACATACATAGACTTATGATAAAAATTCGTATATTTGGCCATGGCTTCTCTTAGTGAGATTACACAAATCATCTAGTACAAAAGTTTTCTAACATCATGGTACTTTTCGTTTTTTTTTTGCGTTTTTATTGTCAAAATTTTATGTGCAGAAAAGTTTTTTTTTACACATCATGACGTTTTTACAGGATTTTGTCTTGTGCGGGCATGTTGGCGACTTTTGTCAAAGGCGTGAAAAATTTAAAAGTTTAGCCATTTTTTTTAAACTGATTTTACAACAATTTTTAAAATTAATTTTAAATAAGTAATAATTTAAATAATTTTTGATTAATAATTCCTAATTTGTATTTCTTTTCAAAATTATAATCAATTTAATTGGTTTTATTTAATTTAAATTTTTATTTAATTATTTATGTATTATATTTTTAAATAAATTTTAAATGAAATTAAATTAAATTAAAATTAATTTAAATAAAATTAAAAACTTAATTTTAATTTAAAATTAAAAAAAAAATAAATTATTTAAAAAAAAATTAAAATAAATAAAAATGTTTATTTTTAGTAATTTTATAAATTAAAAAAATAAAATTAAAATTGTAGGTTAAATACTGCTCCAAATATTTTTTTTGAAATTAAAAAAATCGAAAATTACAAATAAAAAAAATTACAAAATTGACAATTTTTTGGTCTTTTTTCATATTTTTTAAAGAAATTTCCCAAAATTTAAAAAAAAAATTTTCAATTTTTTAAGAAATTTAAAATTAAATTTTCTTCTTTAAATTTTTTTTCATTTTTCAAATAAAAAAAAATTTTCAAAATTTTTTTCAAAAAAAAAAATCAAAATTTTTTTCAAAAAAAAATTTTTAAAATTTTTTGAAGTTATTTTTACGAAAAATTAACTTGAAATACTCTTAAAAATTTTTAATATCAAATTCAATTACAACAAAATCAACTAAAATATTAATTAATGACAAAAAACTGTTAAAATTTTGTCATTTTGTATGAAAAAGTATTTAAATTTTTTTTTTATTTTGACCCCCCCCCCCATTTTGAAAAAAAGTTTTTGGGACAAAAAGTTCGAAATAAATTTGGAGCGGCCTTATCAAATTAATTATTTTTTTAAATTTAATTTTTTTTAATTAATTCTTCTTTAAATCATTTTAATATTTTTTTTATTTTTTTTTAAATTATTATTTTTTGAAAGATCGATGAATTGAAAATTTTTAGCTTTATTAAATTGTCCTTTAATAAAAAATTTACATTAAAATTTGTGAAAAAAGTTTTAAATTTCACTAAAATCTTTAAACGAAACAAGAGGTTTCTTTTTATAAATGCAAAAATTATTAAATTCATTTAATTCTACATAAAAATTATTTTTTTTTTGCGTAAAATTCACGAATATTCGACAAACATTTGCTCCCCTGCTTATTTTTTTACACTTTTTAATTCAAAGTAAATCATTTTTTAATTACTTTTTGATGAGCTTTAATGCTGCTCCAAATTAAGCCTTTATGAACTTTTAATTAAACGAAAACAAGCAAACTCGTTGCACATAAACAAAATCTCTTGAACTCACGCAAAAATCCCCAAAAATAATTCCCAGAAACCCCGTAAAGTAATAAATTTAATAAAATAATTTGCCATCTCCTTTTCCGTGTAAAATTCCGAAGAAGACACACCCAAAGTAACGCAAGAAATTATAAATAAATCAATTTTCATCAAACGAGAGTCATGTCATTTTTGAAGTACGCTCGTAATAACATAATCGATTAAATTTTACAACTTTTGATAGATTTCTCTTGTTCTCCGTTTCGACTCCACTCCATATGACGCTTTGATGTGTGACAGATTGACATGCATAGAAGGCTGATATTAACTTTATAATAACGTAAATTAAGTTTATTTTACAGAATTTTAATGGGTTTGATAATATTTTAAGCAATAATAAATGTTGTTGCTCGTTAAATGACGAGAAATGAAAAAAAAGATGATGAAGTTTCAAGTTGTGTGTGAAGAAAGAATGCGATGCGGGATGTTAGTGGTGTAAAAAAAGAGGTTTTAAAATATATACAACATTGAAATTATAAAATTTGAACATGAAAAAGTTAACAGCTAAAAATGTTTGTTCTACGAAAAGTGGTATTAAAACTAAATATTTTTAATGATGAAAAATAGCAAAGTTTGAGCTAAAGTGCCAGTTCTTGAAAGTAACGCTACAACACAGGAAAAAATTAAAAGTTTGACATTTAAAATTTCAGATTTACGTTTACATATTATTTTTTTTAGGTCAGAACAATTATGGAAAAATTGTTCAGTTTACATATTTTGGGCTCTATGAATTGAAAAATATGTTGATTAAATAATTAAAAAAGTTATTTTTATTTTTAAAATTTTAATTGAATTTTTTTTTAAACTAGAAAGATTTTTTAATGGTAACTTAGTCCTTTTTGAAAAAAAAAATAGATCCTTAGAAGTTGTAATAAATTCTCTTTAATTTTTTTTTTTAGTTTAACCCAGTGGGACGAAATGATATTTTTTAAGGCCCTACATGTAAAAATTCCGAAATTTTATTTTTTTTTTAAATAAAAAATTTTAAAATTTAAAAAAAAAAAAAAAATTAAGATTTCGAAATTTCTACATGTAAAAATTTGAGGGCCTTATTTTCAAGACCTTTGTGCCCTAAAAAAGGTAATTTTGTCCCACTGGGTTAACTTAGTTACTTAAAAGATCAAAATTATTATTTATTTAATTAATTTTTTTATTAAATTATTTCTAATAAAATTTTTTCCAATCAAATTTTAGTGTCTGATAATTTAAGAGATTTAAATTAGAGATCTAAGATTTTTAAAAATCTTTTAAAAGTTTAATATTTTTCAATTAAATGCTAAAATAAGACTTAAAAGTGCTATAATTAAACTTTTTCAATTCATAGAACGCTCCAAAGAAACATTTCCTCATAAAACTTGAACAATTTTTCCATCACTGTAATGACTTTTATGTAACAACTACATGTGTAACACGACAAACTTTACAATCTCCGTCTCTCGTTCGTTCTTGTTCCAAAGTTAGTGCAAGCATTATTTTTTTATGTGTTGAACTTTATACTTTTCAATTATTCATTTTCGGATTAGATGAGTAAAAAACCAGAGTCGTCGTCGTTATCCGTCAGCTTTAAAATTAAACTTTTTTATAACATCTGCCTTTCCTATCTATAAATTATTGATTCCATTAAAGAATTCTTAAAATTAAACTTTTCCACACTTTTACGAGTAAAATGCTAAATGACTGGCAATAAAATAAAATTATTCCTGACCATCGATTTTTTTTTGCTCTTGAAACAAACATTTATCCAAAATATTCCAGGAAAAAGACATAAAACTCGATAAATAAAATATTTTCATGTCAAAATGTTCGTATGTCAGCTCGAATGTTTTTCTAACATATTTTAATGGATTTTAATTTTTACCCATTTTAAAAGGGAAAAAAATGTAGATGAAAATTTAGTTTTACAAAATGTGAAATATTGAAGAAAGTTGAAATAATCGTCAAAATTTATACATTTTTAATCCTATTTGATCTTCTTTCTGTTGGCTGCCGTCGTCTTCATCATCATCCGAAATAACAAACACACAATTTTTTATCTGCTGAATTAAATTGAATTGATTTAATTTAAAACTCACTTTGATTGGTATTTAATTTGAATTTTTACCGAAATCGATTTTGTCCTTTTTTCAAACGGAAAAAAATAAAATAAAATCCACGATAAATTCTTATTGTTAATTTCATTGAACAACGACGAAAAAAAAGGTCAAATTATTTTAAAATACGATTTTTTTTCGTTTTATTTGTCTTGCTTGCTCAATTTCCTTTTTCTCTCTGTAACATTCCTAACAAAATCCTTCAAAAAAAATTTCTTTTTAAAGCAACGACAACTCTGATTTAATTTTATCCATGTTCATGTTTGCTTGCATACATTGTCATGTCACAAATGTAGTTATTTTTGTCTTATTTCTACAGCAAAAAAAAAGGAGAAACGATAAATGTGCCAAAAGAAGGAATGACGATGATGGTATTTTTATGTCAGAAACTATTTTTGGTGATATTGCCAGACAAGCAACGCCACTCATGTTGCATTATGACAGTAATTGACCATGTGTACAATAATAGCGACGGACAGCCTCCATAAAGAAAATCTCCGGAAAATGTATTTGTAGATTTAATATGTAATTTACGGTTCATTGTTACGACAAAAATGGGTAAATTATGTAAAATAAAATAAATAAAAATCAATTATTTTTCCCTTTTTTGTTGGTTATTGATAAATATATACGGGAAATGCGGACCCAGATTTTTATTTTATGTCCTATGAGAAAAGACGATGAATTGTTGACAAATATTTGTTTAAAAAGCTGACAGAAATTCATGAAAGTTTTGAAGGTTTTTCTTTTACTTTTTATCTTGAAATTGTCAGTTAATGTCAAATTATGTCTTTTACTTAGATAAATATTTGTTTCAAAGAATTCCGATTTTAGACAACTTGATTCATTGGAAAAATAAAATCAAAATATCAACAAAAATTTATTTGATGCATTTAGTTAAAAAAAAAATTAAAAAATAATGCTCTTTTATGTTAATTTAGATGTCTGTCTGTAATTTATTTTTTTTTTATAATAAAAATATTGGATAATTGGATAATTTTTTTTAAATATTTGCTATAATACTGAGAGATATAGAGACAAAAACTCTAAAGTATTAGATTTATAGGTTTGAGCAGTTTTAAATAAGGTCTGGATAAACGAATAAGGTCAGGTCTTTGAACGCGATCAAAAGATCTGTTTCAAAAATCCGTATCTTTCTCATTTTTTGATCAATTAATTATTCCAGTACCTATGTTTGTTTGTTTTTGAATTTCTGATTGTAAGTTAAAATTTTGTCATTGACAGGTGGCAGGAGCTCATATATTTTTTTACCGAACTAGATAATTAGTTAACTTCTATGTTTGTCCACTTTCGTTTTTCTAATGACTAGTTAAGGTTTGATATCAAGAGACCTATTGTGATTGTTTTGATTGTAATTGTTATTGTGACTATAATTGTTGAGCTCAAAAGACTAATTGAAATTGTAATACTTTGAATTTTATGATAGTTTTTGTGATTGTATCAAATGTTCTTTATCGGCCTTAGTGTTTTTCAATTATGTTTTTTGTTCCTGTCCTTTTGAAAAGTTCCTTTTATTGTCGGTTCATTTGTAATTTATCTTAATTTTCATTTATTGTCTTCTTTGCTGAAAATAAAATTTGTCAAATTAATTCAGATAAATTAAGTATTTCGTTTTTTAATTTAAACAAGAAGATTTTTAAATTAAATTAATTTTTAAAAATTTAAGAATTTCTTTTAAAAAATGCGCTTTAGTTAATTTTAATCTAAAACCATAAGTCTTCATGTTTATCTTTATTTTGTTTTCCGCCTTTTTGATTTTGTCACGAATTTTAAGTGAATTTTTTTCATATTTTTATATTCAACAAAAAATGTTTATTTGTTTGCTTTCGAAAAAACATAACAACAACATTAACAACCATCTCCACTTGAAAAATTATTTTCCATGATACTTTATTATGATTATAATCATTTATAAGCACACGTCTTTGCAATATAACTACAGTATCATACATTTTTTTTAAATTCTTGTATGAATAAAAAATTTCTTGAAAACTGGAAAAATTTTATTTTTTTTTTGTTGACAAGTATTTACTCTACGACTCTTTCCATTGCTCTCGGAGGATTCAAAATAAATTGCAAAGAGTCTTCATGTGACATATTTTTGCCAGGAAAGAATATAATGTGGGAATCCATTAGAGCAGTTTGTGGCGTCTATATATGAATGTGTGTGCAATAAAAATTTGACCTATTTCGATGTGCATTTTTAAGAGTGCAGAAAACGATACAAATTTTTTTAAAACTATTACCGAGACACGAAATAATCATATTTTCCAGAGCAAATGATACATGATAATAGCATTCAATTTGCTATTGAAATAGAGACTTTTTGGATTGATCCTTCATATAACGTAATAAGAGGATTATTTTTGTTGCTCCTTTTACTATTCATCTGTCGGATGCCATTGTCTTAAGCACTGCCACAGATATTATTAGCATCTACCCACTCACATGAGGACTTAAAAGCAACAAATTGACGTTTTATCTACATGTACGCATATTTGTGCCGAGGATAACAATATTAAATTATTTAATAATAAATTTGTTTATGTTTGCGATTATTTTCTTATAACATTTTGAACAAAGTCATGACGATGACAACGTCGAAGAAGAAGAAGAAGAGTTTAATCATGTATTTTATCTCGGATTAGAAATATTACCTTTTATCGCACGAACATGGGTTACGAGCGGCGGCAAAAAGTGTGTTATTAGCATGTTAAATTCATGCAAAGGTAGGATTTTTCCGCGAAAAGGCGATGTATGCGTGTAGTTTGTTATCTCCCCTGAGAATGAGCAAATTATTGATAATAATAATTTTGTGTTTATTTTCCAAGAGGCAAAACTGGATTAGGAATGATGAAATGAGATAGCGATGCTCGTGGAATCACAATCATCCGTCCTTAATTCAATTAAAATCGAAACTTTCTTGGAATTTATTTTTTTTTATTGCAAAAACTTGTGACGCAAAACAATAATTGATTGAGTTAAGGGATTTTTGCCTTCGGGTTATTTTGTGTTGTATGAAAAATAATAATGATGATGGTCGATGTTGTTGTTACTTTAGAAAAAGTTTTTTGAAAAGAGTAAAGGAATCTAATTTATCAATATTTGAAGAGGTTTCTGTAAATATTTTAAAAATTATTACTTTGTTCGCGGAAAAAAAAGTTTGTTTGATAATTATTATTATTATTAAAAATTATGTTAAGGCTACGTTGTTGAAATATTTTTCGGTTAATAAAGCCTCGAGCTCTGGTTGTATGGAAAAGTTATTTTTTTTGCTGTTTTATACATCCTTTTATGGTGAGGCTTGTGTTAATTTTCTGATAAAAATTTTGTTATTTTTAATATAATTAATTTTTTTTTACTTTAAAACAAAATAAAGTAAATAAATTAAATATTTTGAAATTTGTAATTTTATTTTAAATTTTAAAATTGATTAATTTAATTTTAATAAATTTTATTTTTAATTTAATTAAATTTTATTATATTTATTATTTAAATTTTATTTAGCTTATTTAAAATTTTTAATAAAAAATTGAAAAAAAAATTTAAAAAAAAAAAAATTATTTTTTATTTTAATTTTGAAAATTTAAAAAAATAATTTTTATTAATTTAATTTTAATAAATTATTTTTTCAATTCAAATAAAATTTCAATTGAATGAATAAAATTTATAATTTAATTTAATTTTTTAAATTAAAATATCTATAAAATAAGATTTAATTTAAATTAAATTCAAAAAAATCCCTTTTTTTATTTTAAAGCAACTCATTTCAATTAAAACCATTTAAAACTCAATATAAATCACGAAATGCGCTTTAGTAAATTTAATCCCTAAATCCTTTTCCATCTTATTACTTTTTTACACCCACCGGTCACAACAATAAAAATCTCGAGTTCATCTGTCTATATCTCTCACTGAAAGTAACGAGCATTTTTCAACGTCTAACAAGAAGACGAAGAAGAAATAAAAATAAAATAAATAAAAATATCAAGAAAGTTAATACTTTAAACGCCAACGGAATTCTTTTCTCGCCGAGACTCTTGTTTGTTGTTGTTGTTTTAATTTTTTTTATATTATTACTTTATTTTCAATTGAATCGTTTCATTTCGCTGTGGAATTTAGAAAAATGATGCATTGCCGAGATCTGAGTGAGCGAGAAGAAAAAACATTTTCCAGCATTTTAATTCATTGTTGTTCTTATATTTTTTGTTATAAATTACTCATCGAAGCGAAAAAATAATGATTGCACTAATGGCATATAAAAGTATATAGAAGACGAGAACGAGAGACGTTCTTTTGTTGTCGTGGAACACGAGAACGAGCACGACAGAGAAAAAATAAAGAAAATCAATAAATTGCATACCCATAACTGGATTTGAACTGAAGTAAACGTGATTTTATGCCACGTTTTGGAAGAGATCTGGGGCCGTCCGCCGAATTAATGTACCTTTTGTTGCATAACAATGTTTTTCAGTTACAGACATTTTTCAAAAAGGAGATTTCAAAAATTCGATAAAATCAATTGTACTTACTCTGCATTCGTTTCCGGTGTGGGCAGATCTCCGATCGTTGTCAGCGTTAACGTTGACCAGTATAAACTCCCTAAATATTTTCGCGTTAAGGTTGCATAATCTCCCGGACGGTATGGATAGACCCAATCTCCCTGCGAAACCAGATAAAAAAATCGTCATTAATAACTTTCAAGGACTTTTTCCGATGATGACCGACAATGACATTATCTCAAGGTGTGCCTCGTCTCGGTCAGTCTCGTACTCTCGTACACAAGTCAATAAACTTATAATTTTTATTTCTTTTCTTTTTATCTGCCATTATCTAAGTTTATTGTTTGTGACCGTACTTGAGACAATAATAATGCAAGGAGACGAATAACAGACATTTTCTTGTTGCTTGTTACGCATTTCGCATTCAGATGACAAGAAGAAGAAAAGATGATTTATATGCTAATTTGAGCTCATTATACATTTCCAGGAAAAATGGAAAAAAGGAAAAGAAAACAAAAGGAAAAAAATCTCACCTGAAATCCCTCGGCTTCGGACAGCAAATAGTAGAAACAACCAAACCAGTGTGCTAATATCAGTAGGATATGAATTAAATTAACGACGCGCCACAAATTTGGCCAAACAGTCCTACTTTCGACAATGTAGTAATATTTAACGGCACGATAAACCTGTGGAAGGGCAAATATTTAGCATTTTTATTTGGCTGTAATTTGTACTGTGAAAAAATGATGTTTCGCAACGATGGAAAAATATTGCGAGGTAAATTTTAAAATAATAAATCTATATTTTCTTTATTTTTATTTTTAGAAAAAAGTTAAAAAGCAAGTGCAAAAAACTCTGTATCAATTATAGAAGCTTTGTCAAAATACTACTAAAGAAAATTTGTAACTCCATGAAAAAATGAATTTGAATGTTATAATGGGTATCTATTACTCGTGAAGATCCATAAAGGTTCATATAAGCTGATTTTTTCGAAAATTTAAGTTTTAAAGGATTGTCTCATGAAATTGAATAGCTTCAATATCCCAACATGGAACTTGATTGCTTATGCTGTTCTATATTTAGAGGAAAACAAGTATCCTTTAGGGTTTTAAACAGAACAAGCTAGCGAATCTGTACACCACGCTTTTAACAAATGACGTTGTAAATTACCAGAAAACGAAAACAAACATGGATTGGATAGCCAAAAGCTATTAGTTATGATTAGTAAGTTGTGATTTACTACAAAAGAGAATCACGCTATTAAGTGAACCTAGTATGCATTCTTTAAAAGATGTATCTCGATGTATGCAGATCTCTTAACTTTACACATCGGCTAATTTTTTTATCGGAGCATAAATGAATGTCAATAACTCAATGAGACCAACTCTTATAAGGCACACAAAAATGTTAAACCAAATTTAGCTAAAACTAGTGTCCATTTACAAGAGGCATATCAATGGACCAATATAAAGTCTCTTGATAAATAAAAAGTTAAAAGCAGATGTATGGGATAGACAAAAAGTTGTCAAAAAACAATCTGTCATATTTTTTTAATTTTCTTACATTCAAAAACAACCGTGCAAGGATTTTTTGAAAATAATTATTTTTTGATTAAATTTTGTTTTAAGTTTTAATTGAAATTACAACAAAAATGCTTGTTTTTAAATGTGAAAAAATTAAAAAATATGACTGATTGATTTATGACCACTTTTTGTCTACCCCATACTATACATCTATTAAAAGAAGGAGTCGATGTTTAAAGAATTTTTAGAATTGATAAATTAAACTGATTTTTTATTGTTGTTGGAGCTACTTATCTCATTTAAATAGCGGTAACTTAAAATCTTGACTTTATTACTTTTTTTAAAGTTGCGAAACATAAATTTTTCACAATACAGATTTACAAAAATACTTACTTTAAAAAAACGCGGAAATCGTAACATTGGTTGCGGACCAAATCTAAGCTGTAATGCATCTAATGGTATTAAAGCTACCAAATCAAATATGAAGGCTCTTGATTTCAAATAATGACCAGCTAGTTTTTTACTGTCATATACCTGAAAGAGAAAAAAAATTAATTTAATATTCTGCAAGAAAAGTTTTAAGGTTTTTTAATGCTTCTTAGAAGTTTAATTAAACTAAAAAAAATAATAGTAAAACATTTTGCCTTTCAATTAAACAATTTGAGAAAGAATGATAACAAGTTATAAAACTAAAAAAAATTAAAGTTTTTTCAATTGAAAAACCAACGAATGCATGAGTTCTTTCACACACAAATTAATAAATAATTTTCAGAAAAGTTTTCCTCTTTGTTTAGACGTAATATATGTTAACCTCACCAATAAATATCAAATTCATTCATGTGTGCTCTAGCAGGCTTCGTGCTTCGTAACCTCATAAAAGTTCAAATTTATATCATCTCTCTGGCAAAACTTTTCCTAGCTATTCATAATTTCGGCTGAGCTCGGTAAGTCATAAACAGACACTTTTTCTCGTACACAAAAGCCATTCAGTGAGACGTGTGACAGCAAAACAACCTTGAAAAATGATGTTTCAAATAATTGTCATTCGCATTTATTATTATTTATAATACTACGACAAAAGATTTGAGCCCAAAATCCCAATAAAAGAGTGAATGAAGTGAGAAGAAGTAAAACGGAAATGACAAAAAATTTAATATCGAACGTGGCCAATGGTGCTGTGCCAGGTGCGTAATATTTATAAATATTAAGAAACACAAAAGGAGAGTGGGAAAGAGAGAAAAAAAAATCTAATTTACTGTAATAAAAAGGGTCGTCCAACATCATCAACGGAGGTTCATTTGAATACAAAAATAAGCACGAACGTCGAACTTGAGATGAGATGCGAAACAAGTGTTGCGTCGTCGTCCTCGTTGTTGGTGTCTCCAAAGGAAAATTTTCCTATAATTGGAACAATTTCCTATATCCGCAAAGGAAATTTATTAATGTTCCTCTTTTACAATATTACGTGCCTGAATGTCACACGCAAGAATTTTCGATGCCCAAGTTCCTCAGCGCAAAACAAAGGAACACGAAAAAATGCAAAACATTGGCAAAATATGTAGAACGCTATCGCCAGATGTTCGTACAAGTTCATTTTTCATTGTTTTCGGAAAGTACTTGCGATTAGTTCACTGTTAAAGTTATGTTAAAGTGCTGTTTTGTGAAAAAAATACAAACTTAGGTAAGTTTTTTTTTAAATTGAATTCTATTATTTTTTTTTTTAAAGGTTTCAAATAGCATTATTCAAAAATTAGTTTAATAAATTGAATTTTTTTAAATTTTTTAATATAAAAAAAAATAATGTAAAATATTTTTTAATATCAAGATATAATTAAGATAAATAATAAAAATTAAAAAAAATAATAAAATTTTTAAATGTTAAAAAATCTCATAAAATCATAGTGCAAAACATTCATTTGTACATGTTTTCCCAAATGAACTAAAAAAGACTTTTAAAAAATTAGTCACGTCGCAAAAGTTACATAATAATTGAAAATGAAACTACATCATCATTATTATTATCATAATGTAGTGCTTTCTAGTTTTTCGACAAAGAACACGTCGCCTAAGCACAACGACAAATAGAACCGAGCGACGCTTAGACACGTTTCGCATGTATTCTTTGCATATGCAAATACACAGAAAAACATGACACAAGAGACAACAACAATCCTACTTTGTTCTTTCAACGAGTCTTCCTATCTAAAATTATCATCTTACACCTTAAATATTGATTTTTTGTTTGTTATTGTTGTTGTTGTTATTTTTGTTACTGATAATTTTAATTAAGTCTCCGTGTTCCTTTGCTGTCACAATTATAGGAGAAAATTTCATGTAGCTGATTATTATCGTTGATCCTCTTACTTATTTCATTGTCTACACGCGTAAAACAGTAAATAACGTGAACTTATTTTGTATTCGTGGGTTCTTTAATGTACTTTTTTTGAAACCGCATTTTGGTAATTAATTACACGAAAAAAAGTGGTTTAAGAAATCTTGTTGTCTGTCCGTAGTTTACTGTTTTTTTAATAAAAATTCACTATTACCAATAATGAAGTTTACAAAAAATGTTCTTCAATATCAAAGAAAATTATCCTGTAAGAAAGTTTGTAAGAATTATGTTACCTGTTAACGTTAACGGCGTTATGAAAAAAAGGAAACTAATCATGGGAACTCGTGTTTTACAGTTTTTTTTTATTGGAACATCAAAATTAATATTCATTCCTTTTATATCCGTCAAGTGGAATAACGTGGATAAAAAAATAATATAATTCAGGTACAACATTTAATTGTTCAAATCAAAGCTCTTGTTCTCAACATTTTGGTGTCCCGAGTGAGGATCGAACTCACGGCCTTTAAACTAAGTTAACAACTTTGACGTAAAATCAAGAGGAATTTTCGACTAAAGAATTTGGATCTATAATCTATATTCAGACTGTATTTAGTTTATTAATTCGAAGAGAAGGTTTTTTCAAACTAACTAAAACTAAAGTTATTAAACTGATGCGACTTGAATTGTCGATATAAATGAAATGAAGTTTCAAAAAAAAAAAAAGAATTCAATAAAGTTGACCAGATACCAAGAAATTGTTGATTGAAAAGAAGGATAGCCCACAGATGCAAACAAAGAAGAAAGCTTGCAAGCAGAATGCACTAAGAAAACTTAGCGACTCTTCTTCCTATACCATGGCAGTTCACAGGAACATCTCAAGAATCGGAAATCAACTGAAACTAAAGCTTAAAAGTTTTCGAATTCTTTCAATCCTACTTTAAGCGATATACTTAAAACTATACTAGCCCCAAATTAAACCAATTGAAGTTAATTACATGAAACCTTTCTCCCTCACTCAAAATCTGTCTAGCGTTATTGTAAATTTTTTACCATAGACAACAAAGTAACAAAGGCTTCCCAATCTTTTTTCTAAGTCAGTTCGGATGGTACATCATCATTTTATCTTAAAAATGAAATCGAAAACCAACCATGAAAGCTAAAAGGTTTTCTCATTTACCCATATAGTTATTTTGAGATCGACGTTAACTCAATTCAAAGAGTATTAAAATACAGAAGAACTGAAACGCGCTTAAGTAATTTGCTTAATGAAAACTTTTTGTTTAGTGTTTAAATAGACGAACAACTTGTACATGGCTGCTGCGCTGGTTGTCTCCTAATTTTTTGCATGGGGAGTAATTATATTCTCTTTTTTTCTAAATTTTTTGGTTTGTAAGCGGGAGCAAATTACGAAAAAAAAAAGGTAAATTAAAATAACTTTGCATAATTATATCTGCCTACATGTCGAATTTTCTGCTTTTATAAAAAAAAGGTCTTAAAGTTTGTACATCAAAAAAATCTGCAAAAAGTGAATGACTTCAACAGCAAGGAAGTCAATGTCCGATTAATAAATAAACATTTTCTCCCTCATATATTTTATATTTATTTCATCTGAAGTTGAGTTAGATGAACGAGTTGGGAGACAACAACACGGCCTCAAGTTGCTCAAGTAAAAGCAATTACATTTATTGTAGGAATAAATTTCAACATAATCAGAGAATTTATTCAATCTTGTTATTTTTTTTTTTTTTTTGCTTTTTTTCCTCTCAAGAGTGGGAGGATGAAGTTCTGGCTGATGTGCCGTGCATAATTCATGCAAACGACAATGGAACAGAAAAATGTCTCTGATCACAATTACTCCCTCACACACAAAATCGCTTTAAATCCGCACATAAACAACGGCGGCAGAAGATACAATCATCGAAGAAACGGGATAAAAATAGACATAAGCTTGGATCAAGTTTAACTCCCGACGAAGAAGTTCGTTGCTTGCCTGAATAAATAATCTTGCGATATTATTGAGATGAATGGCGTCGTCATAGCTCCTCGCATATCAAAATTTTGAAGTTGTTCTCTCTTCCACTCCCCCTCCGAAAAATATGCATATTTGTGTTTATAAACCATAAATTGCTGGAATGTTGAATAAACATTTCCACACTCGACGCTCAAAATATTCGCAATATCATACATTTTACATTATTAATCAACTCACAAGTGTTGCGAACAACAACAACAACCAGCCAGCCAGCCAGCGAGTGCAGTAAAATGCAATTTTTATGTACATTGCCTAAGTTTTTGCGAGGCTTCTATTCTAATAATTTATTATTATAAAAATTTTCATGTACATCGAATCATAAATCACATACACACATTCGACCCATTTTCTTCGTCGTCGCCACTTTGTACGTACGTTTAAATTTAGATTAATTTTTGCTGTCACACAGCTCTTTGTTACAGACTTTGACACACGTACGCGACGATGACGACAATGAAGAAAATTTTTGATTGATTGATGTGTGATGCGAATTTTTTTTCGCACGTAAAAGTTTTATGACGTTATGAATGTAATTAAACTATATTCCGTTTTTAATTTTGAAACTTTATTAGTGGGAAAACTTTTTTTTTTTTGCTCTTCATTTCGCACTCGGGATGAAACGAAATTTGAATGATGAAGAGAATTTGCGGTGCAAATAAAATAAAATTAATGCAAATAGCTTTAGATTTTTTTTATCGTTTGTTATTGTTATAAAATTGTAGATTTTGCTGGTGTTTGACGGATGAACGTGATTTTAGTTCGAAAAGATTTTTTTAAAAATAAATTCAAAATAAAATTAGCCGTGATAATTCTTTGAAACTGCAAAAGTATTTTTATCGAATTATTTAAATTTTTTAAACGAATTTAAATGTTTTTAAAAATAATATTTTATAAAATTGGACTATTTTGATTTAAGATTTTTTTTGTAAATTGTATTTTTAGTTCTATAAGATTTCAATAATTTTTTATTATTTTTTTCTTTAAATAAAAAATTAGAAAATTGCATTATGATATAAAGTATTTCTTTTATTTTCAAATAATTTTTAATTAAAATATTTTTTTATATTTTCAATCGATTTTCTCTTAATTTTTTATATTTTTTAAATATATTTTTATACAAAATAATTAATTTTAATTTTTTTAAAAAATCCTTTAGAGTTTTTCTTGGAAAAAAATATATTTTGTAAATAATTATTTAATAAATTTTTAATTTTATTTAATTTTAATTTTCATTTTATTTTTTTAATTTTATTTTATTTATTATAATCATTTTTTATAAACTCTATTCAAATATTTTTGTAAAAAAAATGTTTTATAATATAAAAAAATTAAATTGAAAATTCATATTAAATTTTATATTATAAATATGTTATTATATGTACTTTTTTATATTTTTTTGCGTACTCTGCAATTTCTTTTGATGTTTGACTCTTAAAAAAAACAACTGCTTTTTCCATAATTAACCTGAACATTTTATAAACACAACTTTTAGTACTCACACATCAAAGCGGAAATTAATTTTTATTGCTTTTAATTAAATTGTTAACCAAAACCATATAAAGGTCCTTGAAAAAACATAAAGAGAAAAATGCAGCTGAGTACATTAATTGCATTTTTTTATAACAAAAACTTGATTTTCATGAAAAAAAAAACAAATTTCGCAGAATTCATTAACTTCAAAATAAATTAATATTCTACGGAACTACTTTTTAATTCCGATTTCTCGCTTTCATTCAAAAAAAGTTAAAAGCGCATATTTTTAAATTAAAAATCTTTTGAGAATCAGTCATTATGAAAAAATATGTCGTTTTGACCAAAGGAACAAAGTAACCAGCTCAGAAATACCAAGCAAAAAAAAAATATAAAATAAATACAAAACTCTAGCCACTGAGTTTTTTTTTTATATAAATCCACTGAAAAGTTGTCAACTCTGGAAATTTTTCTCATTTTTTTCCTTCTTTTTCTGGTTTTATGATATTTTTTTTGTTTAAATAGAGGAAAAAAAAATTTCGTTGCAAAACACAAATAAATTATGCAAAATATGCGTTTCATTCTTTGTTTTTTTTTCTCTGTTGTTGTTGACTTTTCTCCAGTTTTTATTTATCCGCATGGAAAGGATTTTGCATTCATTTGCGGAAAATAATATTATTTATCACTAAAAGGTAGGCCAGCTCCATTTTTTAAATTTTATTATATTTTTTATATTGTTTTAGTACTTACCATAAGACCTTGTTCCAAGTATCCTGTTCGCAATTGCACGACCACGTCAAACACAAAGACACAATCGCTGATGCTATCGCAAACCAGCCAAAAGGTGGTCGCTTTTTCCTGCCATTTTTGTATCAGAATTGTTGTTGTTCGGTTGGGATGAGAAAAGTTGAAGAAGATGCAGAAAAAAAATGCAAAGAGAAAAAAAATATTTAAATTAAAATTAATGGTATTCTTGTCACATCCACAATATCAAGTATGAATCATTAGTATTCCAGTGTAGAAAATATGAGATATAAAAAATGGAAATGAAGAGGTCAGACGACGAATCTCTTTTGTTCGTGCGAGGAAAAAGAAGAGACGAAGAAAAAAAATTATGAACGATGTGGCGATGGATCATTCATCCATGAGATGTTAGAAGGTGAGGAGATGATAATAATGAGAGACAGATGATGCACTGATTGTCGTGCAGGACAAAAAAAAATAACGGAGAAGTAAAAAATTATCTCTAGGCAGCCGTTGTCTTCCAACAATTTTAAATTTAAATTGAATTAAAAAGTTTAGCCTGCTTTTAATGATCGTTGTCGTTCTTCGTAATTTTTTTAAATGAATTTACAAGACTTAAGGGTTATTCTTTAATTTTCTGATTGTCTTCAAGGAATTTATTTAAAAAAAAATTAAAGTCAACTCTTAGTTAACCCATAATTGAATAAGGAATAATTTTAAAACAATATATATTTTATAAAAATAAAAAAAAAATGTTTAAAAACTCAAAAATATATTAATTTAATTTTAATTTATAATAATTAATTAAATTTAAATTATTTTTAATTTTAACTTTTAATTTAATTTATTTTTATTCAATTTAATTTTTTTTATTTAAAAATTTTAAATTGAAAAAACCTTTAAAAATCATTTTATTTTATGAAGTTAAATAGTTTTAAAAAAATAGATAAGGCCGCTCCAAATTTTTTTTGAACTTTTTGTCCCATGCCCCATTTCAAAAGTCGAAAATCCAATGGGGCAAAATAAAAAAAAAAAGTTGAAAATATCATCAAAATTGACCGTTTTTTGGTCTTTTTCATAGTTTTTCAAGAATTTTTCAAAAAAATTTAATTTTTAGATTTTTTGTATTGAAAAACGAAATTTAACAAGAATTTTCTTCTCTAAAAATTTTTTCAAAAAAATTATTTTTCAAAATTTTTGACAGTTTTTTTTATGAAATTTTTAACTTAAAACACTCTTATACAGTGGCGGATCCAGGAGCAAATTTACGGGGGGCGATTTCATACAAAATCCAAAATTTTCATAATTTTTTTCTCATATTTTTGACATTTGTATGGGATTTTAGGCTATTACGGGGGGGCGAATGCCTCGCCGCCCCCCCCCTGGATCCGCCCTTGCTCTTATATCAATTTTAAATTATCAAACATCAATATAGACCAAGAAAACAACTAAAATATAAATTAATGATCAAAAATTGTTTGAATTTTCTCATTTTGAATGAAAAAGTATTTTAATTTTTTTTTTTATTTTTTTGCCCCCCCCCCCCCCCATTTTGAAAAATAGTTTTTGGGACAAAAAGTTCGAAAAAAATTTGGAGCGGCCTAAAGAAAATTAAAAAAAAAAATATATATTCAAGAAATAAAAATAAAAAAAATTAAATATTAGAATTTTGGTAAAAAAAATAATGAAAATTCATTAAAAATATTCAAAAATAAATTAAAATATTTTGGTTATTAATTTAAATAGTAAAATAATTATTTTTCTTTTTTTTCGCTATTTTAAAATTTTTGGAAAATTTTAATGCTTTAAAAATTTGAAATAAAAGATAACTTTTAAATTTTAAAATTATAAAAAATAAAATCTGTGGAAAAAAATATGCTTCAATTTTAATTAAAAAAGTTGAAAAAAAATTTTTTTTTTCTTAATTTAAACATAAATTTTTATTTGTTGAAAAAATACGCTCAAGACTGATAAAAATTTAAGACTTGTAAATTTTGTCCCTCCCATTATTCGTTATCTAGTGTGAATTTTATAAAATAACATATTCCCACATAAATGGAGAAAGAGACAAAATAAGACCAAGTTTAAACTTTATGTGGTTCGATATCTCCCGTGTTGGTTGGCAGTCGACAATTTCAGTAGTAGTTGATAGTTGTCGTGCAATTTGTAAGGTTAAAGGTAATTCAAGTCAGCCAACAACAAAAAAATATCTGAGCGCATTTTTCACGTACAAAAAGACAACCACGTAACACGAATTTGTCAAAAAAAGTTTTAAAATAAAAAAAAAGTTTTCTTGTTGCAAAAAGTAAGTAAGCTGCTGATATGGGAATTGTAAAACACTGTGGTATTTAATATAATTGAAAATTATTTTCATCATCGCCTTGTGTGCGATCAACATTTTTATTTTTACATTGCACGCGACGATGTCGTAAAAAATTTTGTCGAGTATCAATTTTAATTTACCTGAAGTTCGGGAAAACTTTGTCGTACAATTAGCACCCATAAATTATATAAGACACATATCGTGAGCAACATAAGCCAGTAAAAGTAGAAATTTTCGTCGGGATTAACGACAGTTTTGGGGGCTTTTAGGCGGCGGCGTCTCCGCGAATTTTTCTCATGGTCGTTAATGGCACCTTCGGAACCTGTATCTTCGACTGTTTCCTGTTTTAATGAAAAAAGTTATTTTTATTAGTCAAAAGGCTTTTTTTTTTACATTTTTTTTAAACAGAAAAAAAATCAAAACAATTTTTATTTTTAAAATTTAAAAAAAAAATTGGCCCTCTGGTGGTGAGAATTATTATTAAAATATAAATTTGTGTATTTTAAAATTTTTTCTTTATTTGAAATTAATTAATGAAAATTAGATAAAAAATTATTTTTGAGATAAAAATCAAATAAAAAACAAATTTTCTTAAAAAATCGATCAAAAAGTACAAATTAAATTAAAAATTCGTAAATGTCAATTCAAAAAGTGACCGTTAAAAATTATAAAGTTACTTTTCTTTAATTCTGATAGATGAAGATAATTTAAAATTAATGAAAGAAATTGTCAATAATCACTTAAAAATTGTCATTAATCAAGATTTTAAACTTAGACATCTCAAAATAATTTCTTATTACAAAAAGTTTTAGCAAAATTAAAATTACTCACCTGTGTTTCCGGTATTTGTCGCGTTGAAAATCGCTTAAGAAAGGAATCTTCTCGCTTGAGGGGCGGTTTCTTGCTTTGTATTGCCGATGATATTTGTACTGTGGTTCTCAGTTTCATCCATCGCTGATTGGATTTCGTTCTGTTGTTCAAAGAATAAAAACAAAAAAAAAAAATATCCAGTTACAACAATTGCTCATTCAATTCAATTTCAAGTCTAAGTCATAAAAGTTATATAAAGTGTATAGTGTACAAAAATTCAGGAAAAAAAAACGTTTACAACAAAAACATAATTTCCCAAGCTACGAAGTAAGTTTTCGAGTTTTGTATGTTATTTTGTTCAGTTTTAATAACAGTGACAGCAAACACGTTTGTTCAAGAGTGAGGAGAGTGAGAGAGAGAGATAGTTTAAATAGTTTAGTGACACACAATGTCAAGAATTAGATGAGGAGACGCAAAACAATTAAAACTAGCAGTTGCTCTAAAAAGTTGTTATCTATGTGATACTTTCTAAAAATTAATTATCATTCATCGCTAAAAAATGCTTTTAAATAGGGGAGAGTGGGAAAAAGACACAAGATAAAGTTTTCGTTATTTCGAAAAGTCATTCGAAAGACTCACATACACTCACTCGGAATGCTACGTGCTTAGGTCGTGCTACTGAAACGAAAGAGAGCAAAAGGTTGCAACTCATCATTTTATTACTGTCTACGAGTCACACACATGCGAATCCACTCTAAAATACGACAAATTAATATAAATCATGGTGATGATGATAATGGTGCTGCTATGTTGCAAAGTAATGCTCTATTATCGTCTAGAATTTCTCTAAAACCTAATAATCTAACCGGATTATTGATGGCTCTATTCTAAATATTTACTTTGGGTCTCTATGCTCCGAAACAAATATAAATTACAAAAGGATAAACAATTTAATAACTTAATAAATAATTTTGTGTGTGATGAATTTATTGATCTAATTTTGTGAAATAGTTTGACACTTTTAAGTAGATTTGTAGACGACACTAAAACATCGAAATCCAATTTAAATTCTCTCGTTGTTTCTCGTTTCAGTTGCTGCCTGTTTATAATTCTGTTGCTCAATCTGTTTGGTATTGCAGAAGCATCGAGACTAACTGAGGAGGATTTTGTTAAATAAAATGTCATGTAAGTATCTGTATGAATATTTTATTGTAAATATTACATTTTTGAATGCGAAATATGTACATGAAATTGTTCATATAGAAGAGTTTAAAATATTTTTCCTATTTCAGCTTTGAGTGATTTTTGAATAAATTTACATTTTATATACTTCAAGACTTAGATTTTAAGTTTATTTTGTGATAAATCGAATTTTGATTTAGTCTTCTATGAATTTTAATTTAAAATTTTACATTTTTGGTAGTTTGTAATATTTGACCTTCATTTGACCTTTGTCATTTTTTCCTTAAAACTCTAAGAGTTAGGGCTGTTTTTAGGAAATTTAGTTGATGGAACGTTAAAATAAGGAAAATTCAGTCAGTATAAGGTTTTTACCTCAATCAAGTTACATTTTTTTTACATCTTTATAAAGAAATTTTTGGCAAACAAAATTTGCCGAAGAATTTTGTTTAATAAAACAATTGGTTTGGTTGCCATAAGGATTGTTTGTATCCATTAATAAAATATTTGTAAGCAAAAAAGTTTTCAAGGAGAACATTCTTCATATCTTTTGAAATTTCTTGGAACCACAAGAAACTCTTACAAGAAAAACGAGAGTTGTTAAAGAAAAAAGCTATGCAAGTTAATAGACTGAAGCAAAAAAAAAGTTTAAATTGAAGTTTAATATTTTGTCAATTTGCTATTTTTTTATTACACATTTTATTTTATTATAAACATTTAAAAAAAATCACTCTTGAAGTTGCTTAACAGCTTTGGCTAAAATTTATTTTATTTTTTTAAATTATTTATTTGAATTAATGAAACTTTTTTTAAGTCATTTTTTTAGTCCTTTTGACTTAACCTTAAGATTTATTAAAGAATCAATAAATTTTGACCTTACACTGACCTTCAATTCAAAAATTTAACTGTTTTCGATAATTTAATTAAAATCAATGCTTTCATAAATAAATGTTTTATTTAAAATTAATCTACCAAACATGAAAGAAAAATAAATTGCTCTTAATTAATATCTCGCCCATATTTTTGTAAAATAGGATGTCACTGCCGAATTTTATGAGTATTTGATCTATTTTCGAGTAAAATTTTCCACGAAATTCCTGAATTTGCGTCAAATTATGAACGTTGAATATTTTCATGTCATCCGAAATACAATGCAGTAATTTTCAATAATAATGGACCTCTTTTGAATAGAGTCCCTTCGATGTTCAATATTCAGTACAAATATCCTCTTTGTTACAAATTCCGTGAAAATAATTCCATTACATTCGCTCGACACCACTGATTTTGATGCATTCCACTCGACTAAACATGAGACGATTTCCCACTCATTCTCTCCCGTTTTCACTGAATACATCTGTTTACTTTAGTTTGTTCTGATTTGAGAATGAAATGTAAAAGTGAATGTAATAGACGTGGATGTGTTTGAATAACATTTTTGCCTGTCTGTTTAAACTCAGCCACACAGACAAACATACAGGGAACTTTTGAAAATTTATTTGAAAATTGCGCCATGAATCAACTTTTGTTTTCCTTTTTCATAAACAATAATCACGATTTGATGTTTTGTTTGTTCCTTCTAAATTATATTTACTTTAAGGAACAATTGAACGCGCTTTTCAACAATAGATGAAAATTAAGGAAAAAAAATGTCACAAAAAAAATTGTTTGTCCTAAAAATTTATACACAAGTTCACGACCAATTTAACTAAATCTTTTATCGCAACTTATAAAAAAAGTTTCCTTTAAAGTATCAAATTCTTGAAATGTTTTAAAAGAAAAGTTATGAAAACAAGAAGAAAATTCTTGACCCAATTAAGATTTTCTTTCAGGTGAAATAACAAACAAAAAAAATCATAAAGTTTTTAAAGATTAAATTTCAGGAAATGTTTTTATTAAAGAAAAAAGTTAATGATAATAAATAAATAAAAATTGAGATAAGGCCGGTACAATTTTAAAAAATGTTATATTTCTAGAATTGCTACTAGTTGATTTAAAAATTTATTAATTTTATTTTTTTTTTATTTTAGGAAGAAGTATTATCAACTTTAAAATAAATTTAATGACAGTAAAAAGCTCAGAATATTAAAAAAATTCAATGACTGTTGAGAAATCAAAATATTAGCATTTAAAAGAAATATTATAGAGCCAAAAATCGACCAATATTAAATTTCATTCAAAAAGTGCAACTAAAACTTGCTCTTTTTCAAAGTGCTCTATATTAATTTACAATTGCAATTTGTTTGCGATATGGAGTATTAATTAACTAAAGTACCAGCTATAACAGAAGAATCAGCAGTTAGAAGTGAATTGAAAAGCAAAGATGTTCGTATACTGCAAACCTTAAACAAATATGATATTGATCCTCGGAAGTATGTTATGTTAGTATCATAAGTTGAACTAAACTAGCATAACAAACACCTTTACACCTGATGAATGGAACTGCTTTTCGATCAACATTAGATGATCAACATTAGATATTATCTATTGATTGGACTGGATTGATGGATTGATAAAACTAATTTAATGAACGTCTGGCAAGCAAATCAAAACATGCATTCAATGTGAACACAGAATTTCTTCCTATGGCCCAGTGTAAGAGATATTTCCAATGGAAAAGCCAATGCATAAGTATCAGATCATTTTAAAATAGGTTCTGTATTTTATTCTTTATAAAAAAAAGTAGGTATGAAGAATAACAATTGAAGATTACATATTAGCTTTTAAAATTTAAAAACATGATATTACAATTTTTTTAATAGAAAAAAATATTTCTAAATTATTTGTTTTTTTTTTCAAACTCATAATTTGTCTGACAATATTTTAATAGTTTACTCGCTAATTCAAAAATACTAATAATTTTGTGAAATGAAACAATTCAGATAGTTGTACCGACCTAACAACGGAAATTGTTACTTATAAAAAAAATATTTCCCTCAATCAAGATGAGAATCTTCAACATCAACTTGATGAAATAAAAGAATGCTTCATAAAATATTAAATTACAATAAATTTAAGAAAAAGAAAATTAAATTTTTAACACAAAATTAGCGGAAATTTAAGAAATGACTGCTTCTCTTAAAAACCGTCAAAAAATAAAAGAAACAAAATACTCGACCGATTAAAACATTAAATTTCTTCGTCATGAAATACAATTAAATCATTATTATGAATTGCCTCACAAGTTGTTTCTGTCAGAAAAATGTTGCTCGATAAAGTTTTTCCTTTCATTTAATCGTTTCCATCGCACTTCCGTGAAGAATCAAGTAGCAACTTCCTCACACCTGACGCACTAAAAATTCTCATTTCACATGAAAAACAGCAGAAATGTGACAGTGTCTAGTCGCTAAACGTTACGCTGACACACAGAGAAAAAAAGTTAAAGAGTAACATCAGCGGAGAGTCATTAGAAGTCTCATTAAGAAATTATAACAAGGTGCAAAGTGTCTCATCGGCAAATACACACAGCATAACTTTTCTTGCCGGCACAACGTTAAACTTTTAAATGAAATCTCTCATGAATTATTGAAATGACTTTTTAAGAGTACCATCGCTTAATGGCACCATCCATATCGCACGCGGAAATGACTTTTCACAGAATGAAAGACAGGAGAAGCAAAAAAAAAACGAGAGATGGGAATTAGCACATTTCAACATATTATAACTTTTACTGTTCACATTTTATTGGCTCACAAAAAATTATATTTATTGGTGAAAAAAATGATTTTGCACTTAAATTTTATTCGAACGCGCGTTTCTCGAATTCCCAATCGAGAGACAGAGCACGAAAAAAAAGCAAACAAAGAAAATCGTGATCGATCGATAAAGTTTATAATAATAATAATAACACTTTAACACCCAATAAAAGTTGCCTTGTAATAAAAATAGCTAATAATACGCCGCGTCATCCACTCGCAACGTGTTCATGTGTGATGAAGTGCGATGGAAAAACGAGGAAAAGTATAAACAATAATTTAACACTAGCTTAACGTTTTATTTTTCTCGCATGCACGTCTCGCACTTGAGAGCGCGCAATGAAGTGCAAAGAGCTCCCACAATAATAAATCGCATTTGTAACTCTGAAATAAATGTAACGTCGCTTCATTCATCATCGCAACGAGAAAATTTCCTCTTGTCTGAACGGCTTCACATTTATTTAGAAAAATACTCGAATTGCGAATGATGCAGAAGAGAGGAAAATGCGAAAAAGTCTTTTCAAGTAAATGCTTATCAGTTTTATTTTTTTGCTTTTTATTCATGACTGTCTTCTTTGTAGGAACGAAAAAAAAGCGTAAGGGAAAATTAAGTTGTTCAGTGAAATGAATTTTCAAATCTGAATTTCCCTGAATTTGTTTGGCTCATGTCGCTTCACACAAGAAGAAATTTATGTAACGAAAGTAATAACATTAAACTTTTTTTCTCATTTTATTTAAAGGATGATAGTAAAAGTTACTTTGATGGATCGAATGAAATTGCAACAATTTTATAGAGTGTTCATGTGATAAATTATGAGAGTTGTTGTTCATATGAAGGAACGTTCATGTTGAGATTTTAACGCAAATGGAGATGAGTTATCGGAAAATGGCAGACAAAAGGATTTTATTTTGATTAAAGTTTCAATAAAATAGTTTTAACGATTTATTCAGAAAAAATTGTTTTAAATTGAAAGTTTTATTAAATTTTCAACTTTTATGAAATTTTATATTGAAAATTATTTAGAAGGATTTTTTTTTAATTTAAAAAAGAAAAATAAATAAATTGATAAATAAGTTAAATTTAATTTTTTAACTCAATTTTAATTAAAAAAAAAAAAAAAATAAAAAAATCCTTAATAATTTAATTTAATAAATAATTAAAAATTAAAAAAATTTAAACTTCAAAAATAATTTTTTTAATTAAAAAATAATTTTTTTAATTAAAAAAAAACAAAATCACATTAAAAAATTATAACAAAAAAAATTTAAAAAATTGTACTTAAAAATCAAAAAATAAACTAAAATTACCAGAAAAATAATGAATTTAAAAATTAAAAAATTTTTTTAATTTAAAAAAAAAAAAAATTTAAAATTAAAAAATCAAAATATTTTTAAAATAATCATAAAATATTCTTAATTATTCTTAACTTTTGAACATTTCTTTGTAAAATTAATTTCCATAATTTAAAATTCATTAAATTATTGTAATCTAGCCAACATGAAATTTCCTATAATTTTCCGTTCACTTTATGTCATGCGTCAATACAACTAAATGCTTTGAATAATTTTTTTTGCTTGATTCCCCTTGATTTAATTTCAAAAGGCATCATGTGCCAGATGATAGCAACTAACTAACTGACTAACTAGATGACGAGGATTCTCTTGCAATTCATAACCATCCATTGTTCATCGTGACGTAACAATGTGAAGATCCTTCTACGAACTCGACTCTTTTAATTAACATAATTAATCAAATTGAGCATAATAGTAACTCATTTTTCTGTAAATCTCTTTCGTTTTTTTTTCTTTCAATTGCTCACTTTCGCTACCTTTTGTCTTTTTTTTCGCTACTTGACTGCTTGCGAATGGAATTAATTTTTTTATTCAATTTTTATTTATGAATTAAAGAGTAAAAAAAACTAATTTTTTTTTTCTCGGTAAAAAAATGAATTTTTCTAGCTAGACGAGGATGTTACATGATTCGGAAAAGCAATAAAAATTTTATGCAACAACTGTCTTGTCCTTGTCTCGTTTTCATTGCGACGCGCGTTCATGTTCCGTTCTCTCATTAATGTTCGTCGCACTAGCAGCAGCAGCAACGATTGAGTGCGGAAACTTCTTATTATTACATATCAAGACTGAGATTGGGTTTATTAGAGCATGATGGCATAAGGAGACGAAGAACAAGGCAGAGGACGCAGCAAAAAAAGATATAAATAAGCGATATTAAGTTTGATGAGATTTTTATTGCGTGCCACAACCCACGACCATCGTAAAAATTTGTGTATGACATCCTAATTTTGTTACTTTTTTCTATGTAAAAAATCCATGTTTCGCAAAAATATCTACGGAACACGCTCGAGACATGAAAATTAACTAGATTAGTTACCAACAATTTAAAAAAAATGTAGATTGGGGCAAAATTTTTAAAAATGCATTGGGTGCTAAGTCAAAATGTGTATTGGGTCAAAATTTCGAAATTCGTATGGGGACAAAATTAAAGAATGTGCATTGGGGTAAAGTTTCAGAATGTCAATTTTGATAGATTTAACATTCTGATACTTTGCCCCAATTCACATTTTTTGATTTTGTCCCAATACGCATTTTGAAATTTTGACCCAATGCACATTTTAAAATAGCACCCAATGCAAATTCTAAACTTTTTCCCAATGTACATTTTTTTTATGGTTGGTACTAAATTTAGTTAATTTTCATGTCTCGCAAATATTTCAGCTTGCGAAACATGGATTTTTCACTCTTGCTTCGGTTATGTGAGAATTTAAGTGCCTCTCCAGTAGTTGTCGTTCAAGCACCCTCCAATGGCGGAAATTCAAGTGTAGATTTCGGAGCTCTTCTCATGAATGAGTAAGAATGGTCTTAATGGTGCTCTCTCTATTTTTCGTTCTAATGAAATCACGTACAAACACTCTCATTCTTCATCCGAAATCCGGTTAAATCTCGGTCTGCGAATGTTTTTTGGTGAGACAGAAATTAACTTATAAAAGAAAGAAAATCATTTTCCTCTAACAAGGCACGAACTACGACACATCTAAGAAATTACAAGAAAATTAAAAGACACACACACGTCATTGTCTCTAAAAGACAAACAAACCAAACGAAACGAAAAGAAAATCCAAATTTCTAATTATCTAAATGAGGTTTTAGTGCAGCGCATCACGTTTCAACGCACACAACTTCAAAAGAACACAAACAAAACTACCGAACGAGTGACATCTTCATTGCCAAACTAAAACACACATTCAATCATCTAAGATATGTAAAAGTATTTAAGTGAGGGTGGGGCGATGAGTGAAAATGTTTTATGTTACATTTTTAATAATTTTCTTTTAATTTTAATATTATTCCTTTTTAATACGGAATTTTACTTTAATTTTTGAAAATCAGAAGTTTAAAATTTATTCTGTTAAAAATTTATAAATTTTTAGAAAAATGATCAAGAGAAAAATATTTTAAGAAAAATTAGAACAAATTTAGTAAAAATTATTTTAATAAAAAAAAGTTTATTAAATATTTTTTTTAATTAATTAAAAATATTTATTTAAAAAATTTACAAAATTTTTTCTATTTTTTTTATACTTCCTTTTAAAAAAATATTTTCTCTTTCTTCTTATCTTTAAATATATAACATAAAATTATTTTTAAAATATTGAACTTTAAATTTTTTTAAAAGTTAAAAATTTATTTAATGAGAAAATAATTTATTATAAAAAAATAAAATTATTTTATAAATTAAATTTAATTATTTTAATTATTTTATAGAAAAATATGCAATAAAATTAGCCTTTTGAAAATTAAAAAATCTTTTAAGAAGCTTAATTGAATTAGTTTTTATAAATTTCCACAAATTTTCAGAAATTTTAGTTTGTCTTTAATTTTATTTAAACTGTTAATTTTATTTAAAAGAACTTATAGCTTTTACTTATTTTTTTTATTTTTAATAAAAAATTTCTGCAATCGATTCATTTTTTTTTTAAAGAACTTATAGCTTTTACTTTTTTTTTTATTTTTAATAAAAAATTTCTGCAATCGATTCATTTTTTTTTAATATTATTTTTTTTTTCAAAAATCTACAAAAAAATTTTTTTTTTTGCAAAATGCTTAAAACATTTTTTTAAATATGTTTTTTTGTTTTAATCAAATTTCTTAACATTTGAAAAAAATTATTTAATTATTTAAATTTATTAAATAAATTTTTAACTTTTAAAAATATTTAAAATTTAATATTTTCAAAATAATTTTTTAAAAAAATTTAATTAAAGATAAGAAGAAAGAAAAATAATTTTTTTTTTAAAAATAGAAAAAATTTTGTAAATTTTTTAATTTAATTTTTAAATTTTAGAGGACATGATTTTAGTTAATTTATAGAACTTTTATTGAAAAATGAAAATTTTTAGAAAAAAATTAATTATGACAAAAAATGAAACATTTTCGCTCATTGCCTTTGCCTCAAAAAGTTTTAATAATAAATAGAGAAAGGTAGTTACAATTTTTTTTCTTGCATTTCATGTTAGACGTTTAGTTATATAAAACTATGATATTAAAGTAAACACAATACAAAAGTAGTAAATTCCAATATATATGTGAAGAACGTTAGACACAACAGCACACACAAGAGAGTGAGACAGAATGCAAGAAGAGTTTCTAAATTAAATATCCTCCCTTTTTATTTTGCGCAGGGAACAGTAATAGGCGACGACGGCCCTCAATGCGCGCCAACTTTGTGCCCCGCCGCGCTTAGTCTCGTTTTCGTTCTCTCCGTCGTCGTTGTCGGCGTCTTCAGCGTTTGCGTCTCGGGGGGTCTCATCATCCTCAACATCCACACTTCCACAACCGCCAAAGCGTCGTCGTGTTCGCTTTCCGTCGCCCTTTCGGAAGCCGCACTTTTCGTCGTGCTTGGCCGAGAAAGGCGCATCGAGCGATTGCGAGGCACGTTTCAAATGTTTACACTGACAACACCGATGTTTCTCGTGTTCTGGTTGGCGATGTTCTGGGTGCTGTTTATGTTTCGCATGGCAATGATGATGATGATGATGTGGTGCTTTTGCCAAATAAGTATCAAAGCTTTCTGATGCAGATGGCACGATGCTTACAATGGATTCATATTTTACTAAACTATTACAACAGCTAAATCATAGAGTGGGGCAAAATTGCAAATGCCAAAAAAAAAAAATGGAAAAATAAAAATCGAGGATGAAAACGCAGCAAAAAATATTGAAAAAAAAATCTAAAAATTTGGCGGTAAATTTTTACAGCGGCAGCACAAGCATAAAAAGTACTCTAAGTAGAGGTACAATATGCATGATTTTTTTATATTTTTTTTTGTGCATGAATAATCTAAAAAAATGTTCGCTCTTCTATTTTCCATTTCATCAAATGCCTACAATTTATGTACAAGAATTGAATTTTTTATTTGCATCATGCATTTAGTTTTTGCAAAGCGCTTCTAATGAAGCTCTAATTTCTATTTGTTTAAATGTAAAAGCATGTGAATCCAGAGAATGAAAAAAAATAGAAGAGATAGAGAGAGAAAACTAATTAATTATTTAATCAAAAAACTTGTGCTTGTTAATAGAGTGCTTAGTTCCTTGCAATTATCAGAAGTTTTTGACGAGCTTAGAGATTTTTTTTAAATTTAATTACTTTTTGTTTAAAAATTTTTTAAATTAAGAAAAAAATTAATTTGTTTTTTTTTTTAAATTTGAGTCGATTTTTGACCAAATAAAAAAATAAATTTAAAAAAATTAAGGAAAATTCAAAACTTGAATCAAAATTAATTAATTAAAAAGTTTTATAAAAATAAATTTAATAAAATAAAAAAAAATTAAAAAAAAAAACAATTTTTAAATGGGGGAAAAAAAAAGTTTTTTTTAAATTTTTTTGAGAATGAATTTTTTATGTCAAATTTCGTTTTTCAGTACAAAAATTCTTAAAAATCGAAGTTATTTTAAAAAAAATTTGAAAATTTCTTGTAAATTTTGAAAAAAGGCCAAAAAAAATATGAAAAACTTTAAAAAAAAATTTTCGGCTTAAATAAAAATAAAAAAAAACAATATTAAAGTAAAAAAATTTGGAAAATTTTTTTTTTAATTTTTATAAAATTAAAAAAAAATAATAAATAAATTATAAATTAATAAAAATATCGAATAAATTTTGTTAAAATCAAAAATCATAAAATATTTAAAAGAAAACAATTTTCTTTAAAGAATACGTCAAAAAAAAATAATAAAAAAAAAATTAATAAAATTAAAAGAAAAAAAAATAAATAAATTTTAATAAATTAAAAAAAAATATTATTGGTAAAAAAACTAAAAATAAACCTTAAAAATTTTGAACAAATATTGTTTAAATAAACATTAAAAAATTTAAACAGATTTCAATTTTTTTTATTATACCTAATTTTCTTTTGAGAAAAAATAAAATTTTAATTAATATTGATAAAGAATTTAAAAAAAATAGTTAAAAATTAAAAAATAAATAAATTAAAATTTGTAAAAATTTAAAAAATATAAAAACTAATTTAAATTTTCTAATAATTATTTTTTTTTGCTTGCGAAAATATTACACATTTTGTATAAATTAATTTTAAAATTACAAATATTTCCAAAATATTTCACAAAAAATTAAATATTTTTTAAATTAAAAAAATAAAATAATTTTGTTAATGCTTCTTTAAACCCTTGAAAAATTTGGAAATTAAATAAATAAAATAAAGGAAATTCAAAATCAATTTAATTAATTTGAGTCACTTTAAGCTCGTCAAAAACTCCAGTTCGTGCCATTAATCTATAAATAAATTTTATTTTTATTGCATGATTTTATTTATTTTTTTTTTCAAATAGCAAAACAAATCTACGTTCGGAAAAAAAACGGATTCACAATAAAAATTCAATCACTTCTTGATAACTTCATTTATTTATTTTTATTTTTTTTTCGTAACATTATAAATCATTAAATGGCAGACGTGTCAGAGAGATAGAGAGAGGGAATTACAGAATGTGAGTGAAGCGGCTTTACTCTATTTGTCATTCGACTGACTCTCTAATTAAAATGTGAATTGCACTGCGAATGCGACAGACAAGCAAATTAATTATACAATGTGTCAATATATATTTGCATGTTCTGTGTTTTTTTGTAATTTATTTCTTCATCACGCTTTTAGTATTTACATTTCCGAGTCGAGACAAAAAAAAACACGAGACTAATTACAGGTGAGTTTTTATGTGACTTACCGCGTGCCTCCGGGACTTTTGCAATCCGACGATTGGTTGGTTGAGTCTTCTTCTTCTTCGCGCGATGTCGCAAGCGAGCCCGTATTTGTGCCTGGCGATAAAACGGTCTCTGTGGGACTGAGAAGGTTCGAGATGCCGCCTGGTTGTGTGCCAGTTGCCAAGGTTCCCGTGCCGGGACCAGTTGTCATCTGTGTTTGTTGTGTAAGTGATGTCGAAGTTGAGGGTGGGTCCATCTAGAGAAATACGGGCGAAAAAAAGGGAATATTTAATCTGGCGTTTTATTCAAATGATATTCAAAAAAAAAGAGAAGGAAAGATAGACAGATGACGTCGCTAAGAAAAATAAAGCGGCACGACAAAATTCAGTCAAAAGGGACCGCAAAAAGACACGCCGCATAAATCAAGCAGATTTTGCGAGGAATAAAATAAAGTCGCGTGTGAATTTGCCGACTTTATAAAATAGCGATATCATCTGAATAAATTTAACACTAAATATATTTTTTGTCACTTTAACATGGTTTGCTTGAGAGGAAGAGATGAGATATGAAAACGCACAGAGAAGATTTTTTTTCAAGTGCTTTATATTTTTTTTTGTGTAAAAATTAAAAAAAAAATTAAAAATATCTTTGTTTAGCGTTTAAAAACATAGAAAAATAAACAAAAAATTTCAGAAAATAAAAAAAATATTTTTTTAACCTTAATTTTTTAATTTGAACTTTTTAAATAGTAAATTATATTTTTTCTTTAAAAAATATATTAAATAAAATTGTAGGTACGTCGAATATTTTTAATTATTTAATAGAATTAATTTTGAAATAAAAAAATTAAAATAAAATATTAATTAAATTAATGTAATTTTTTAAAAAATATTTTTTAAAGTTATTTAATTTAGAAATTATTTTTTTCTTTAAAAAAATTAATTAAAATTTTACCTTAAATAAATATATTTTTTGTAATTTTTTTTATTATTTTTTTTTTAAATAAAATTTTAATTTAATTTAAATGTCAAAAATTATTAAATTTAATCATATGAAACACTCTTGTTTTTTAATTTTAATTAAGGTAATTAATTAATTTAATATAAAAATTTAAAAAAGAAATAAAATAAAAATTTTTAAATTTAATTTAAAAAAAAATAAAAATATTGATCAAATTAATTTTTTATTGTTATTTTTTATTTATATTTATTTTATTTATTTATTTCGAATATTTTATTTTAAAATTTTAATTTCATATTATGTTCATATTAAAATATATTTTCATATAATTTATATTTTTAAATTGCCTCACGATTTTTTTTTAATATTTTTCTTAAAACTCGAGGCTACATAATTTTTCTTCTCTGTGGAAATTCATATCTTTGTAAAAAAAAACTTCCTTTTAAGCAACCATTTTCTATTCTATAACTCGCTAGATGTTAATGGAAACAAAATTTGTACATTTTAACACGTAAGTGAAGAGACATAAAAGTGAATAATGACACATAGAAGGTGTTTGCTTGTATTTATGTAGTGATAAAAAAAAACATAGTGTGAAAAAAAAATTTGAAACATAAAAAAAAAACTTCATACAGGTTTGGTCTGAACTCATCTTTACTCGTCTCGCATGCATTTTTCATGGAAAATTAAACACACACAAACACATCTCGTAAATGAGGAAGTCATCAAGCCAATTTTGCAAAATGACTCAGCTAGCAGAAAAAACTAAAAGACAGAGGAAATAAACAAAAATTATAAAAGGAATGACACAAAACACGTAAATTATTGTCATTCTTTTCCTTTTTTTTTTATTTTTTTTCAACACTTTTTTTCCTCTTTGTAAACATTTCAGGACAACGAGCAACGACAAAGTTGACGTGATGCAAGTAAATATTTCACTTATTATTCATAATGTTTACTGTTTCACTTCTTTTTTTGTTGTTGTCATGAAAAGCAATTTTTGCTCTTTTGTAAGCCTCACTTGCATACAGGAAAAAGGCACGTTTTGTGGTTTCTGTCTTTTTCATTAAAAAGTTTCTTGGAAAAGAATCATAGGGACATGGTTTGACAAGGTCCACACAAAATATTTGGAGACGAAACTATTCTAGTTATGTGAGTTGGTTCAAGTTCAACAACAACATCAAAAAAAACGACAGTAACCAAAAAATGTTGATTCAAGGACAAAAACTCGGTCATGCTTGTGAATCAATTTCATCGAGCCGACATGCAGCTACCTAACCTAGGGACCTATGCTTTACACCATTTTTGGGTGAAAATTTGTCCTGTGAATTGAAAAATTGTGAATTTAACACTTGAAGAGGTGAAATTAATCTTGAGAGGTCTTCAATTAATTCTTTGAGGTCATAAAATAACTTAATGAGGTTTTCAATTAATTTTTGAGGTCTTAAAATAATTCTTTGAGGTCTTGAATTAATTCTTTGAGGTCTTGAAATAATTTCTTGATGTCTTGAATAAATTCTTTGAGGTCTTAAAATAATTCCTTGAGGTCTTAAAATAATTCTTTGAGGTCTTAAAATAATTCCTTGAGGTCTTGAATTAATTCTTTGAGGTCTTAAAATAATTCCTTGAGGTCTTGAATTAATTCTTTGAGGTCTTAAAATAATTCCATGAGGTCTTGAATTAATTCTTTGAGGTCTTAAAATAATTCCTTGAGGTCTTAAAATAATTCCTTGAGGTCTTAAAATAATTCTTTGAGGTCTTAAAATAATTCCTTGAGGTCTTGAAATAATTCCTTGAGGTCTTGAATTAATTCTTTGAGGTCTTAAAATAATTCTTTGAGGTCTTAAAATAATTCCTTGAGGTCTTGAATAAATTCTTTGAGGTCTTAAAATAATTCTTTGAGGTCTTAAAATAATTCTTTGAGGTCTTAAAATAATTCCTTGAGGTCTTAAAATAATTCTTTGAGGTCTTAAAATAATTCCTTGAGGTCTTGAATTAATTCTTTGAGGTCTTAAAATAATTCTTTTAGGTCTTAAAATAATTCTATGAGGTCTTAAAATAATTCCTTGAGGTCTTGAATTAATTCTTTGAGGTCTTAAAATAATTCCTTAAGGTCTTAAATAATTACTTGAGGTCTTAAAATAATTACATGTAATTCCAAAAATTAAAATAATCTCTCAATTGTCTAAATTCACTTCTTTTTCAATCCACAGGACGTTTTTCCTACTATTCGTTTTTCGGGAGTAATGGATGCATTTACCAATTTTTCATCACTCTCATTCGCCGTGTGTGTAACTACCGTTACTTGTTCGTGCTCAACTTGCTCGACTGTGAGCAAATCGAGGTAGTTATCGATTGCCCCATATTTCAAGTATGGCAGATGATGCTTCCTTTGATAAATCTCCAAAAATGAACGCGAACTTTTTTTTGTACGAATTTTCATTAAAATGAGAGAGAGAAAGAGAAAAAATAATGAAATTCAAAACTCATTGAATATTTGGGATGGGCGACTTTATTCAAGCGGAATCTATTACCTGCTCGCATTGTTATCGGAGGTCAAGAGGGACTCGCTTTGATTTTCACTTGGCTTCGAAAATTTTTCACCCATTTTTTTGTTTTTTTACGTTTTTTTAGTTGCTGAACTGTGAAAATATTTTTTTTTTCGATTAAATTTTTGTGTCATGTGATGAATGTGCGTGGTAATTAAATGTTTGTGGTTTTAATTGGAAAATAATTTGCTTTTGTTTGTTTAAATAAATGTTGCAACTAATTTGTGTACAAAAATCAATAAATAATTGACTATTTGAGATAAATGCTCTAAATTGTTGTGTGTTTTTGTTTTTTGGTGCAGATAAATCGACATGACGCCCACCAATCAAGCATTTTCGTCCTCTTTGCTGTTGTTTTCAATTTAAAAGTCAAATTTTGGGACTTTTGAAAAGGAAGGTGGAGACGACCGGTTAAAGATTTTTTTTTGTTCCGTAGCAAGACAAGGGTTGCAACCCGACCGATTTTTTTGTATGTCAAAAACACAAAAAATTTGCTGAATTAAAGGCAAAATAAAAGTGAAACATTTTGATAAATGGATTGGATCTGTGGAAGGCGTGCATTTTTTATTTATACGCAAATTCGTTGAACTCAATTCTTTTTGATCATGATTTTTTTTTAAAAAAAGCAAAAAAGATTGAGAAAGGTGAGACAGTCTGTAGGCATGAGTGAATATAAATTAATCATGTAATTTATTTAATTAATTTAAATATATTTTACAAGTTTGAAAATTCTTGTAATTTTTTTTATATTTTTTCACATTTTTATTAATTTATATTATTTAATTAAATTTTATTATACAGCACATTGGTCAATTAAAAAAAATTAAATGCATTTTTACACATTTTTTAAAAAATATTTTCTTTAATTATTATTTTTCATAAATATTACATTATTATAATAAAAAATTAATTTCAAAAAATTTTTTGGTTAATTATTTTTTTATAAATAAATTAAATTTTTATTTCAAATCAATTAAATTTTAAAATATTTAATTAAATTAATAATTAATTATTATTTTTAAATAATTAATTTTTTAATTAAATTTTTAAAAAATAAGAATAATTAAATCTTGGAAAATCTAAGGAAAAAAAGTTAATTTAAAAGTTTAATTTATTAAAAAAAAATAATTTTAAAAATATTTAAACTTTTTTTCATAGATTTTCCAAGATTTAAATTATTTTTATTTTTTATAATTAAATTTTTAATTAAAAAAAATGATATATTAAAAAAATGAATTGTTAATTTAATTAATTTTTTCAAAACTCTAATTGATTTGAAATAAAAAATTAATTTATTTAAAAAAAAATAATTAACCGAAAAATTTATTGAAATTAATTATTTATGATAATGTAACGTTTATGAAAAATAATTAAAGAAAATATTAAAAAAAACGCATAAAAAATTTTTAAAACATATTTTTCGTTTTTTTCATGTTTGTTTCAAATTTTGGCAACAATTAAATTAAATTTTAAGCTCTTTTTACTGAATGATTTTAAATGACCTTATTTGAGTTCAAATAATTTTGTCTTCTAAATTCCATCAAAAAATCACATAAAATAACGCAAGAACCATTCAATTATATCTTTTATTTATAACTTAATTAAAATACAAATTTACGATGTTTTTCGTTATACTTTTAATTAACCCTAATACCATTAGACACAGTTTGGCAGCAAGCAGTAACCAACCAACCACCCTCCCTCAGTGTTTTTATTGCTCTGTTACTTCTTGACATTACTGCTCACCATAAAACAAGAGATTACAAGAAGTCTGTCGGATTTAATTGAAAATGTTTCAAGATTTGCTCGAAACGTGCTCAAGTACCGAAAACGTCCAACAACAACTCATAAAAAATTACACATTTTATATTGGACCACTTGTTACGAATTTTTGTTTAACTTTTCTCGCCCCTTTTCTTCATATTTTTCTCTTTGACCGACGACCGACTTTGACGACCTTTTGTACAGGCAATTTGTTTTTCGTTACATTTTTGATTTTTTTATGTCTTAACTTTGAGTCAAAGACAGAAAATGTGAGTTTCGAGTAAAAGCACGCAAGGACCGACAAGACTTTAAATTGGCAAATTATTGCGCTATAAAATGTTTTACAACCTCATCAAATGTAATAAAGGTACGTTGGAGGTAGCTACCGTCGCTGGAAGGAAAAAGAGTGGAACTGTTTCGTCTTCTTATGTAACTCTTTTCCATTGTTCAGACGAAAATCCTCTTTTCGTGCTACTTACTGCTTCATCTTCTTTTTTTGTATCGTAACAAAACGCTTTATTTATATGGAGAAGAAAAAAGCTGCCAACAACAACATGCCATTCACTTAATAGCACTTGACCCCCTTTAGGTACACTCGTAGGCTTATCACACGCTGCTACAATTCCAAACAAGGGTCGGGAAAATTTTTGACTTTTTTTTTAATTTTTATAAGTCATAAACCAGACTTTCGTAATTTAAATTAAAAAAAATAAAATATTTTGACTTAAGAAATTTTCTTAAACGACTTAAGGCTTAAGTTTAAGAACAAATTGAAATAAGTCAAGGATTATCGATCCAACTTCAAAAAAAAAAAAAAATAAAAAAAAAATAATTTTTTTTAATTTAAAAAAAAAATCGATTAAGTTGACTTAAGTCATACTTAAGAGATTTTTACTCAAGCTTAAGTCATTAATTAATTTTGCAGTTCTACCCTAAATTCTACAATGTTTTAGGAAAACGTATCAATTTGTTAATAGAAATCTAAATTTTCGTTTTTTTTTGACTTAATTTGTGTTTAAGGACCTGTTATCGACCTGTTAAGTGTTAAGTCAAAACTTAAGGACTTTTGTTATAAACTTAAGAAAAAGTCAAATACAAAAAAAAAACTTTTTAAGAATTTTTAACAAAATATTTACATAAAAATTTAAAGGATTTTCCAATAACTGGATCGAAAAAAAATTTACTTTGACTTAAAAATTTTTTTTTTTTGACTTAAGAATTTCAAAACTTAAAGCTTATGAATTAAGCCTTTTATTCTTAAGCTTATGTCAAAATTCAATTAACATAAAAGCTTTTTCAGACCAATTTAACTGTTTAAGTCAAAAGTTTTTGTATTAGAAAATTCTTGACTTAAATTAATTTCATTAAGTCAAGCTTAAGCTTAAGTTTCAAAAAACTTAATACTTTAAGTCATATTTTTTCAATACTGAATTTTTCTTAAGTCAATTACTCAAAATTTTTTTTTTGCTTTTGAATAAAAAAAAATTCTTTAAGTTTCTTTCCAAATTAAGTTAATTTGACTTAACTTAACTTAAGAAAATTTAAGTTAAAATTTAATTAAAAAAAAGTATAGCTCAAAAAAATTTTCCAATCAATTTATCTCAAAAGTTTTTCCATCCCTGATTGCCCAACAACCACAACAAAAGTCAAATCTATGGAAAAATATAAGAAAAAGCACGCTTGTGGTTCCCATATGTGTGTGGCTCGTGTCATAATTGTATTCAAACTTGATCATTTATCAACAAAGATATCGCAGCTGCATGACAATATGTGGCAGTAAGGCAAGAATCGAGCACACTTGACTGAGATATCGATTACTTGTCACACATACAATGGAACGGCAGAAGGGAGAGAAACATAAATAATAGATATGGATGATGATTTACAACAAATTTCTCTCACTCACTCTCTCTGCCTCTCGCTGTGCGGCGACTTTTGGTCAATCGATGGTCAATTAGCAAAACAAAAGCAGGGTCATCTGCAGTTCAAGGCGTTTTGCGAGATTGACATCCATTACCGGAAGTCATCAATCAACTTAGGATTCCGTCAACTTTCACACTAATTATTGTCTTAAAAACAACGCCAAAGATGCTGCGCGCCGGAAATCCATGCTGGCGTCAATCAATGTCGTAATAATGATTTTTTTCTTCGCACCACAAAATTCGTCATCAAAAGATTTTTTTTCTTCTCGCTGATTTAAATAAATAAAATTAAAATTCGCTCAGTTAATTTTTTTCGGTACCGAAATTGACATCATCGACGACGATTGTGGAGCGTAATAGGAGTAAAAATCAATTAACTTTTTAATTAATTTTAACCTACACAATTTCATTACACGCTATTGCTTCGTGTACAAAATATTCCGTTCGTTCAATTTGGAAACGGGATAAAAAGAGGGTGAAATTTGTACAACCAACAAAAAAAAATTGGAAACATGCGATTTTTGTGTTGCCTTGAGATGAAAAAAGGATGTTCCATTTGTGTTCAATGTTGAGAAAATGAACAACTTGGACGGTATTTGAGGTGAGCTTTTGTTCGATGTATTTGAAATTTAATTTGTTTAAGTGAAAAAGTTGTTTTTTAAAGTACGATAAGTTTTTTTTTAAAGCGGATATTGAAAAAATGTATTTTATATCCCGGAGTTCAGATTAATTTTATAAAGTTAGATTTTAATTTTTCTAACCTAGAATAATAAAAATTGGTCCAAATTAAATCTAATTTAAAAAATAAAAAAAACTTTTTGTTGGTTTATAAAATAAAATTTTAATTAAAAAATATAAATTTAAATTTTTTATTTGCAAAAAAATATTTAATTTAATAAATAAATTAAAAATTATAAAAAATAATTCACAATAAATTTAAAAATTTTAATTTAATTTTCATTTTTCTAAAAAAAATTTTAAAAAAAAAAAAAAACTTGGAAAACTTAAAAAAACTTTCCCACTGGGTGGAATTTAAAATTGGTCCAAAAAATATAAAATAAAAATTAATTTTTCAAAAAAAATAAAAAATTAAATTCAAATTTAAAAATTATTAATTAAAATTAATTTTAAAAAATAAAAAAAAAATTAATTTAAAAAACTTAATTAACAAAATTTTAAAAAATTAAAATTAATTTTAAAAAATTAAAAAAAAAATTATAAAAAAAATCAATTTAACTAACAAAATTTTATTTAAAAAAATTAAAATAATTTAAATTAAAAATTATTAATTAAAATTAATTTTAAAAAATTATAAAAAAAATCAGTTTAACTAAAAATTTTTTAATTTAAAAAAAAAATAAAATTAATTTAATTTTTAAATGTATTTTTGAAATTAAAATTAGTTTAAATAAATAAAAAAAAATATATAAAAAAAATCAATTTAATAAAATTTAATTCAAGAAAAATAAAATTCTATTTAATTTTTTATTTAAAAATAAGAATTTTGCTATTTTTCATTTAAAAAAAATAATTAAATTTGATAAAATTAAATAAAAATCTAATTTAATTAATTTTAAAAAATAAGAAATAATAAATAAAAAAAAATAAATAATAAATAATAAAATAAAAAATAAAAAAAAATAAATAATTTTTCATTTTAATTAAAAATTAAAAAATAATTTTTTTTAATTTTATGAATAATTTTGGATTAAAAATCAAAATTATTTTAAAATATTATATTTCAATAATTTTTTTGTATTAAAATTTATGTAAAAATTTTTTTTTTAAAGCCTAATTTATCAAATTTCTATAAAAATTTCAATAAATCAGTTTGATTTTTTTTTAAATTAGAAAACGTTTAAGAAACATCTAAAAATTTTCATTAATTTTTTCTACTTATGTTTTGTTATAAATTTTTAAAAGCTCATCCTCCATTTTTTTATTTAAAAAAACTGCTGAGAAGCATAAAATGCATGTTTTTATTTCATGCCAATCTCCCATATTTGGTGTACCTTTTTTTCTTTTTCTGATTATCATGGCTCTCTTCTCCACTTAAATTCTTTTGTAAAGCTGTTTTTGTTTGTTTTTTTTTCACAAAAAATAAAAGAAAAAATTCCTAGAATCTCATTAACGTTTATAATTTATTTTATAAACCTAAGCCCAAAAACAGACATTTCCCAGAATTTTTCTTTGAAAAGCGGTTAGTCGTCACAATGTTTCTTTTTTCTCCATTATTACATAAAAATCGATTTTACAATGAACTTTTCTTCTTACAATTTTCTGTGCTCAGTGCAGAGAAAGAGAAATTTCCTTTCATCAGATAAGAAAATGTCTTAATGAAAACTGTCACAATTAAAGCATTGAGAGGGAACAAATGTGTTCCGTGTTGTTGTTGTATTTATTTTTTGTTTGTTTGTTTTTTGCACCAACGACAAAACAAACTACTTGACAGAAATTCCATCCATTGTCTCCATTGAGCCATCAGCTACAGTTAAACTTAAAATGAAGAAGGACAAAAAATTTTCTGTCATCCTTTTTACATTATTTTTACATTACTTTTGTCTTTTTCCCCTTCTCAACTTTTTTTTTTGTTATTTTTCTTTCGGATCTGTAAATCATTTTCGCCTTTAATTTAATCTACTTCCGTGTTTTTAGCACTCTCGACTTCACAAACAGCTCCACACAATTCAATATGGGAGAAAAATTTATTTTCGAAAAGTGTGTCATGTTACTTTCGGAGTGTTTTTTAAATTATTTTTTTTTTTGCAAACACACACACGAAATTTTTCACATGAAAAAAGTCGACTATTTTTATCTGTCTACAATTTCCTAAAATCATTTATAATTCGCTGGCATCCTTCGTCGTTGGAAAAATCTCTTGCTAATTCATGTGAAATAAATTGGATTTCAGTTTCTTGTAATGTGGGGCGACAAGATGCGATGCGCGTGTAAATTTAATCTTGAATAAAATAAAATAAAATAAAATTTAATTAATCATTCGATCTTTGATAATAGAAAAAAATCTTCGATAAGTGCAAAATTAATTGTTTGAAAGAGACAAAAAAATAGGAAGTGGAATAAATGCTGGAGGCTTTTGTTACGCGTGATAAGAATCGAAGGTCATTTCTCCCACATCAATCATAAGTCCCTCATGTTACTGCGTTTGACAGTGTGCGGGTCGGACAAAAGAAGAGAGGAGGGATAAACTTTTAACTAAAATGCCTAAAATGTTTTATGTGACCGATGAAGTGTCACAGGCGTTTTGTTACGTATTGGCGAAAATTTATTAAAATAAAAAAAATATTTATTTTTTAATTTTTTTTAAATTAAAAAAAAATAAAAATAAGTTCAGTACTTAATTCAAGCGAAAATTTATTTAAAAGAAAAAATAAAAAAAAATTAAAATGTCATACAAATTATCGGTTAACGGTCTATTTTCTTAAAGTTTCAATAAATTTTCAAAAAACTTAAAAATTTGTGTATTAAATTTTTTTTTGTAAAAATATTTTTGTTACTTCTTTTACAAAAAAAAAAAACAATATAAAAATTTTAAAGAAGTTTTTTAAAAATTTCATGAAAGTTAAAGAAAATAAACCTCAAACCGATAATTTTCATGACATTTTATTTTTTTTTATTTTTTTCATTTAAATAAATTTTTGGCTTGAATTAAGTACTGAACTTATTTTTAATTTTTAAAATTTTCTATGATTTTTTTTTTAATTTTAAACTTTTAACTAAAAATTCAATAAAATAAATTTTAAATTAGCAAATATCTTAAAAACAACAAAAATTTTGAACGATGGTCAAAAATTTTCATTTTGTATAAAAAAAGTATTTCAATATTATTTTTTTCTAACGTTGATCATATGAAAATTTTCACATGTTTTAGTTTTTTATAGATTTTTTTTTGTTAATTAACTTAATTGGCCCAGTATTTAAAAATTAATTAATAATAGAAAAATTACTTTACTCAAAAATATCCTCTAATTCTCAAATTTAATTATTCGTCATCGACTCAATATTTTCAAATTTTTTCAAATAAATGAAAAATGTGGAAAAAAATAAAAACAATTGTCAAAAATATGTTTATTTATTAATTTATTAAATTAATTATAAATTATTTAATTAAATTATTTTCAACGGACACAAAAAATTTCCATATTTGAAAAAAATCCGACGACAAAATTTTCAGAAGTTATAAAGCTCAAAAATGTCTTCTAATTCTTAAAATAAATTATTCGTGATATTCTCAATAATTCCAATTTTTTTCAAATAAATGAAAAATATGGAAAAATAAAAAAAAATTGTCAAAAATATGTTTTTTTTATTAAATTAATGAAAAAATTAATTGTATTATTTAATTTTTTTGCAACGGACACAAAAAACTCTCATATTTGAAAAAATTTTCGACAATTAAATTTTCAGAAGTTATAAAGCTCATGAAAAAATTCACATAAGTTGAGATTCCACAAAAAATTAACTTTTATCATATGCCAATCTTCATTTTTTTTTAATTGAGAGCTGCAAACTATTTTTTTTTGAAACAAATCGAAATATATCCAATTTTTCATCAATGTTCAAACGTCAAACGTAACAATAGAATATAGAGCTGTCACTGCTGATGTTAATCAATTGTCCGAACAATTGAATCTCGCCGAGTACGCAGAAATTAAAGGAAATAATATTTCGTTCATCTTCCATTTATTTTCACTTCATTTTGTGTTAAGTTCCAGCTTTATTATTATATTTCTCGATGACAAAGCAAATTTCGCCAACAACATGTGACCAAAAAGCATACAACGTTATATTATGACAACGCACACATAACAATTAAACCCCTTTGGTGATTTTCACAAAATATAATTTTTGCTGATACAGAGCGAGGCACACTTGCATAACGTAGAAACACTTGACATTGTTTTCCTTCGTAATTGAATTTGGATTTTACAATTATTTCTCGTGCGGAGAACTCCATTAACTTTTGAGCAGATTTGCATTGTTTTGAGTAAATTATTGTGGAGAGTAGGAGAAGTATTGAGGACAGTATTGCCAAAAAATTCTAAACATATTTTTTGTGAATCTTTCAAATTTGTAGCAGATTTCATGAATTGAGTAGGGATGTTAGTAAGGCTAGATACCGAGAATGTGCATTGGGAGTCCTAAATGTAGGTAGGGTAAAAATTTCAAAATGTCATCTGGGTCGAAAAATTTAAATTTGTAAGGGGTCTATTATATTAAAATGTCAAATGGTGCAAATATAATGAATTTACACTGGGTCAAACTTTTGAATGTGCATTGGGTCAAAGTTTTTAAATGCGCTTTGAATAAAAAATCTTGAATGTGCATTGGAACAAATATTTTAAAACGTTAACTGGGGCAATTCTTGAATGTAAAATACTTTAAAAAGTTAAAATATGCACTGGGATGAAAAATCTAGCTGTATCATGGGTTATTTTTAATATTGGCTATACTTGTTTCTGCTTTAAAAAGAGTTTTGTGAACACAAACAGGATTATCCTTTGAATGGGAAGTTGCATTTTGTTTCAGGATGATTCTTTCGAACCAAGTTTTTCCGATTATCATGGCTTCCTTGAAGTTGTAGTTGAATAAAAATGAAATTTGTGACGTTCCTAAAGATTCCACAAAATGACGATAAGGCTCCAGAGGAAATTTCTGTTGATTCCATTGTGAATATTTCTACTGCTTAAGTTGCATGTTACATTTTCCAACACGGTTAAGTTGCACCTTGCTGCAAGAAATTCAGAAAGCTTTAACTCATGCTTGTATGTTAAAAGCTTTTGAGTTTTTTCATCCAGTGTTTTCAAGTCACTGGTTGGTTTCGTCAAATATCCTTTGAAAAAAACGGATACATTCCCTTTTGGATCGCCAGTTTCAATTCGTAAAAAAATTAAACCATTTTCTTGAAAAGTTTTGTTTTTCCAAACTGGTAAAAAAATTACTCCTTTTTCATGTTGTCCATCCATTTTAGGACAAATCTTATGATCCAGGTATAATTTTTCTGCTAGGTTAATGACGTTTACGTCAGTGTTGTGAATCGTGGGATCAAACATCAACCTTTTGTTAAATAGTACATTTTGCGTAATATCACTTTGAGTTCCCATAAACATTATCAATTTTTCATTCTTTTCTTTCACCATAAATTGCGTACTTGGACATTTTTGATTAAATTCATTATTGTTTGCATTAAGACAGAAAGAAATGTTTTGAGATTGTTCAGCAAAATCAATGATGAAATAATCAGTTGTCAAGATATCTTTAAAGCAGTTTTGATTGGCTTTAACAATTGATAAAAGAAGAAAGTATTTGAAGAAATACATCTTGATCAATTGGCAGAAGTTTCACGAATGACTGAAAGTATTGAAGCTTGAACGTTAAGTCCGTTTTGGAATATGATGATGATGATGAGTCTCTTGAGGTATAATACAAATTATTTTCTCATTAATTGTGGATCAAAGGTTCGTCTTTAATGAAAATTCAGGTCCTTTGAGGTGTTAGATATTTTATGAAATATATTTTTTTTGATTCAAAGTAATATTAGTAGACCCGTAGACTTCGTTCTATCTGGCAAAAAAAAAAGTCATATAAAACAAGTCTTCCGTTATGGTTCATTATTTCAGCTGTGCGACTTTAGTTTAAACTTTTAAGAAGCCCTTCGAGCGGAAAAACGGGTCATCCTGCTCTACGGGCGAAAAATAGGAGTCAAATTGATCCCTTAAGGGAATTTTTTGATCTCTTAAGGGAATTTTTTGATCTCTTAAGGGATCGATTTGTTCAGACTAAAAAATTTGAATCTAACCCCTGAAGGATCTGATCCCCTTTGATCTCTGCAGAGAAAATTTTGAACCCATTCAAGAGGTCAATTTAACCCCTCTAGGAGATCAATTTGATCTCTTAAGGGATCAAAATGATCTCTTGAAGAATTCAAGTTTTTGGGTCTGCAGATGACCAATTCGAAAGGAAATCAGGTTGATCCCTTCAGGGATCAAAAAATTCACTTAAGAGATCAAATTGACTCCTGACCCGTTTTTCGCCCATAGGGTTATTATTTTGTTATTGAACTTAGTCATTAACAGGACAAAAAATTCAATCCTTAAAAGAGGTCAATTTGATCCCTTAAGTCATCAAATTGACCTCTGGAAGGGAACATTTTGAACCGTTTTTCGCTCATTGAAGTGTTTTATAGAGATAATTGAGCTTAACGATGAAAGCATGTAGGAAAAAGTACTTCCAAAGGTACATCCTCATGACTTGATGATCCAAAAAACGTTTAACGAGAACAACGTAGTTAAAAATACCTCTGGGAAAAGTCTGTGTAATAATCCGATGCTATGACGCGGAAAATAAAATTGCGTGTTAATACTTTTTTAATAGACCATTGTTACAATTTTTGTTAATTCAAAAATTGTTTTCATACAAATGTGGCATGATTCAAAAAATGATAACCGACTTCATTAAAAATGATAATCTGCCATTCATCTCATTGTTTCAAATTCGCGATTTTTTCTCTCACAAGCCTCTTTCCACAATTCTTTTATTTGGCACCCAAATAAGTTATCCTTAAGTAAAAAGCTTCCTTTATACTTTTCAAACTGAAGTTTGTCAATCACGATAGATCGTTCAAGATTTTTTATTGGTATCATCACATTTCCAATCATGAACTTCAATCTTGGATTTCTTTCAATATTTTTTTGTACAAAAAACAAGAATCCGTAGTCCACAAACTCTAAGCTTCTCACCGGCATCATTATCATTATTTCTATTCCTCTGACGCAATTTTCAACATTAAACTCTACTTTATCTCGAACGTTGATTAAATTCACTGAATTGTTAGGCTTTGAATCAAATTCAAGATTGCCTTCGAAGACGATAGTTTCATTGAGAAGTCGCTCGTGTTCGTTGATGATTTTGATACCGGATTTTTCGTCCTCGACTACTAAAGGAGACTTGTGTTGACAAAATTTGAGAAATTCTTCGGGGTTGGAACTATCAATGCAACCAGCGAATGCGACTGATACAGGAAGTGACCGTAAATGATAGTTTTCTGGATTGAACTCGTCTAAGCATTTTTGCTGAAGGGATAGTTTGAAGTTCAATGTTAAAAGTAACAAAAAGATTTTTGATGATTTGTAAAACAACATTTTTGATCCAGGTAAAGTCGAATACTGAATTTTTAAAAACGTTGATGATAAAATTAGTTTAATTAAAAAAAGTTAAAAAAAAACTTTAAACAATAGAATCTCTACTAAATTCAACATTTTTGATAAATTATTTTAAAGCAAAAAATTGACATAAAATTCATTTCATCAATCAACTCTCACAAACAAAAATGGATTTGTTGAACTCGAGAGTTCATATGTGTTTTTTTTTTCGATGTTTGTCTCATGAATCAAAACAAATTGCACAAAAAAAGTTTATTCCCTTTGTGACAAGTTTATTTGTAGAAATATCAAATTGTTTGTGGGCGTTTTAGTTTTTTAAAATTTGATTTTTATCATTTATTAAGCCCCAAATGACAAAAAATGACTAAATTACTTTTTCATTTCAGTTGTTTTTTGCATTTAAATAAAAAATTGCAATTTATCAATTTTTTGATAAACCAGAAAAAGATGTCTATGAAACAAATTTTTTAGTTGAAAATTTAAGAAAAACTGAATTTAAAGTTTTTCTCTAGATATTTCACTTAAAATTCTTTTGTCTAAGTTCATTTCTTATTTTAAAAGAAATTTCTCCTCAAGATTTTTTATTTCAACAAAGCATCTAAACTAAATTCCCTTTATTAAAAACCCTCAATGAATTTCATTGATTACTCAAAATGCTGCAAAACAACTTAATTAATTGCCAAATTCTTTGCAGTTTGTTTGTCTCGTGTTTTTGATTCCCTTCCATCCTTTAATTAATTGCTCAAAAAGACACAAGAAAAACAAGGAATTTTCCAACAAAACACACGTCATCATTATTATCTTTACAACGATGCTCAATTTTTCATTCAGACAAAATAAATTGTTTCTCCCATTACTCGCTGCTACTTTGTGTTTGTTGCCTGATGTTTTGTAGTTTAAGTTAAATATTTTATATCTTTCAAGTTTTTAACATCATACTTCGTCTTCTTTAGTCGTCTTCTTCACAGTTTTCTTGACAAACAATATTTATCGCTTCTGTGTTTCTTGTTCCTCTTCACACTCGAGCAAATTACGGTCGTTACGTAAACTTTGGTACCGTCCATTTTTACATGACTAGCAGAAAATCCTGAGCTTTGTTTAAACAAGAGAAAATTTTCAAGAGAGACAAATACTTAATTCCTGTTTGATGACGTCGAAATGAAGTCAAATGGAAAAAACAATCGATCCATTCGATTACAAAAGATTTATTATTATTCCATTTTAAATATGTTTTCGCAAGAAAAGGAAATTATTTTTGAGTAAATATTTTCCTAATTTTACCACACCGGTATTTGCTCGGATAATCCCTTGTAAAAGTTTGGAAGCATTCCGTATAGTTTTCCTTTTAAAGGAATTTCGTGGTTCGTTGGAATTGTGTCTCGCTCAAATCAATCGCAAGATTTTCTTTTGTTTACCTTGCGATAAATATGATGCCCTACGGATTGAAAAGTGTTCAAATTAATCCCTTATTTTGTAAAAGGAATTAATCTAAAACCTTAAGGGATTATTTTAACTAATTATAGAGGTCAATCTAACCTCTTAAGGAATTAATTTAAACTTCTTTGAAGTTGGTCATCAAAAAAAGTTCCATCTCTTGAGAAATTAAATTAATCCCTTTAGCAATTAAATGAATCCCTTCAAGTGAATAATTTAACCCCTTGAGAGATTATTTTAAACCTTTTTTTAAATAAGTAATCTCTTAAGGGGTTAAAATAACCACTTGAAGGAAATAATTTAATCGCTTAAGGGATTAATTTAACTTCTTAAAGGGATTAATTTTTTGGGACGTTTGATAACCAACTCTAAAGGATGTAAAACGAATTTCTTAGAGCATTGAAATTGACTCTTTAAGTGGTTAAAATAATCCCTTAAGTTATTAGATTAATTCCTTTTCCAACCCAGTGGGACAAAATAACCTTTTTTAAGGCCCTGGGGTCCTAAAAATAAGGCCTTCAAACTTTTACATGGAGAAATTCCGATTTTTTTTTAATTTTGAAAAAATAAAAATATTAAAAAAAAATTTTTTTTCCAAAAATAAAAATTTTGAAATTTCTCCATGTAAAATTTTGAGGGCCTTATTTTTCAGGATCCCAGGGCCTTATTTTCAGAATCCCAGGATATGGAATTAACTTAAACACTTTTTCAATCTCTGGGAAATATGGAATTAATTTAATCACTTAAGGGATTAATTTAAACACTTTTCAATCCATAGGGTGGTACATAAAGGTAAAATATTTCTTAGAAAAAAAGAAATTCGGGTTCAGTACAAGTTGTAAAAGGTACCTCAAGCATGACAAATAACATAAAAGGAATTTGTACGGTTAAATTTGTAACCCATTAAAAGGATAAAGACAACGTCGAAAAAATCTTTCGACAAACAATTTTTTACGTGTGTCCAAAATTTGTGTTAAACTGTGCATGAAATACCTGTTAATGGAATTTTCAGCTACAAAATTTTGACCCGAACACTCGATCAATATCGACAAATTTGACAGTGACAATTACCCGTGAGTGATTACTGATGGACAAAACATTATTTTTCCATCAGTTTATCTGATTGTCGGTTGGCGTGTTTTTGCCTATAAAAGCTGAGGAATTCGCATGAAAGTACTTAGTTCCGAGAATTAATTTTTGGTGACATGACGAAATTTATCGTACTCTTGTTGGTGGTTGTTGCAGCTGTAACGGACGCTCGAAAGCTGAGCTTTAAGTCGCTCGAGTGTTTGGAGCATAATAATGACAACTGCAACAATTTGGAGTGTTCTGTGGGGAAAAAGCAGAAGACGATGAGTTTGGGATGTACCTTGGCAAGACCAACGGATGTCATGAAGGTAAGTTTTATCAATTTTTTCTTAAACTTTAACTTATTATAATTTCAAAAAACAACTAGGTTCACTTCAAAATGACCTACATCAACCCTAAGATGAAGGAACCTCATTCGGTCGAAGCCACCAGTGACTTTTGTGACATCGTTAACAACCGCATCGAAAGTGCAGCCATCAACATGGCAATGCCTCTTATAAGGACCTTTTTGCCGCAATTCTCTAAAGCTTGTCCTTATTTTGGACGATTGGCAGTTACTGACTTTGATCCTAATGAAATGATGTCAATGCTACCGCCTGTCACGCCACCTGGTGACTATACCGCCGAATTACGGATCATCAACGATCACAATGAATTGCTGATTCATCCAAAAGTCGAATTTTCCGTCAAAAAATAAAGCTTTATTTTTTTAAGAGTTCGAAGGAAAAAAAATGAGGAAAAATATATTTTATGACTGTAATAATTATAATTTACTTGAAAATCGACCCAGTTAATGTGGCGAGATAATGTTTTAAATAACCACGAAGAGCAAACCGCCCAAAGAACCGCAACAACAGTGAACAAGAAAAAAAAAAGTAATTCGACCTCCTGCTTCCATTTAATAATTTATTTCTATAATTACACTGATTTATCTACAAATATAATGTACCGACATTATCTGCTGGCTTCTCTTAACCACACCGCGTAAACATTTTGCATTTTTAGTAGCGCAAAAGTTGCATCATCAGCAGCAAAAACACGACTACAGAGAGTTAAAAGAGGAGGATAATGGCGAAGTAGTAAGAAACATGACAAGAACTCTGTGTTTTTTTTTCTTTTAATTAATTTGTGACAAGAAATCCTCTGCATATTATTTGTTAGTTTAAAAAATAATTTTATAAAGAGAAGAGGTTTTACTTCTATTGTGGCTAGGATGAACGAACAAAGGATTCTTCAAGTACTTTGTACCATGTATGAGTTAGAGGTAAGTTATTGTGAAAAATTCATGTTTCGCCATGTGCAAATTTTTTGAGAAATTTTCAACAAAGTTTAATTTATTGAAATTTTTTTCGAATTATTCAGAAAAATTTAATCTTTAAAAATTATTTTTGAACAAAAATTAACTTTTTTCAGGTTACTGCTAAATACATATTTTAAGGTAAGTTATTTGAATATTTGGTTAAATAAATTGATTTTATATTTTGTTTGAGAGCCACAAGGTGAGAAATGGAAATCTACCTTGTAACCGGCGACAGTTAATGTCGCTATTACCTGTCGTCGGTTACTAGGGAGAGATGTCACTTTTGTGGCAGAGAGAAAAGAAGATAGACGTACTGGAGATATTCTGGATAATTCTGGAAGAATAAAGCGATTGTTTAATTAATTGATTGAGTTTTCATAGTCATTAGAGTTACTTGAAGTTACTTGAATTATTTCTTGTCAAGTTTGGTGCTGCCAAGATATTATATGTAAAGACTTCGAAGAACAGCAGATCATAAGGCATATTCTTGAAGACCAAAAAGAATCTCTTAAATGAAAATGCAAACAAACATACATTTGATCTATAATTATTACTGTGTCATACTTACGAAAAGAATAAGCATAGAATAAGAATAGTTATCATCTAAAGCAAGAGCTTGAGAATGTTTCTGAACAAACCACGGAACTATTATATCGAAATTCTTTCGTCAGATTCAAGCCTATCAATGTCTTCCTATATAACCTCAAATAGTCTTCTACATGCTAAGATTGAAACAAGAACAAATCTCTTTAGGACACTGACCTCCTTTTTATATTCAAATATAATAATCTCTATAAGACTTTGCTTAAGAAGGTTAAATAGTTCATAACAAATTTTTCAAGAACTAAGAAAAACCGACAATTTCTATCGACAAAATTTACCACAAAAATTGAAAGAAAAAAAAAAAGAATTCTAAAAAAGTATCTCTCAGAATTTAAGAATAATTTTTGCGAAACATCGATTTTTCACACCTTGCACATATAACAAAATGCGGTATTTAGTATTATTTTCATCAACATCATTATAAAAATAAAACAGGAAGACAGCAGTAGACACAAAGAATTTCGTTATTTGATCTTATCCATCGTTTTTCATGCTCAAGAGGAGACTATTCGTTCAAAAGGAAAAACAAACCAATTTAGCCGAGATGCATTTTGCGGGCTCTATATCATTTACAAAGCAAAAATGGCACAAGACGACATCAAAAAGAAATAAAAGCAAGTATATTGTTTCATCAGTCTGTCTTTTCAAGTGCCCTCTGTTGACAGTTTAGAGGACGACTTTTTCATTTCCTTCTTTCATTTCGCAAAAACTTTTTCCTTCCATTGGCAAAAATGTTTTTCCTCATGAAACCGCAAATCTAAAATTCCTGGACAGATACTCCATACGTTTGAATGTATGCGGCAAAAACCGAAATAACCACAAAACAATATTATTTATTATTTCTTCATCATCATCTCTTGTGCGCCCTGCGCTTCCTCCATACATAACTTTGTTTATGTTCATGCTCCGTTGGATTTTTGCTGACTTACAATCTCATTTATTTTATTGAAATCTATTCCAGTGTGTTACATTTTGCTACTTTTGCCATTCCATTGCCTGCCTCCCCCTCGCCGAATTTTTTTTTTTGCAAATCATTGTTGTTCATATGATGAAGCGGTAGATTTCACATGAAGCACCGACAAAGTTCGACATTGTATTTTTTTCTCTTGAAGATTTTCGTTGCTATCGTATCTCCTTGAATACAAGTCGCATAAGAAATCATAGAAAAGAGGTAAAACACAACGAAAGATAAAAAGTATCATGATATAGGATCAAGAATTCAATCAAGATGTAAGCCCAACTTTGTTTACGAAAGTTTCAAGTTATTTTGGTTGTTTTTACGGATGTGGATATTTTGACTGCGGCAAACTTTTGCTGCGTTGCAATGGAAATTGACTTCAATAACTCCTCAGTTCATAAAGTTGTTGGCTGTCTGTTGATCAAGAAATTGCGAAAAACTTTCTCGGATAATAATTGAGAGAGATGGCAAATTTATTCATTATCTTCATCTTCGTCGGAGATTGTAAACAAACTGCGGTGTTAACTGGAGCGTAAAATTCAGTTGTTAATTTAAAGGTTTCAGTTAGTCGGGTAAAATATCTATCAAATTTTCAAATGCACCCATACCCGAATCATGAATAAATAAATGGGATTTCCCGTTGAAATGAATCTTTTATTGCATTTCAATAGGCATTAGTAACACCTCTTAAACCAATTTTGTGTCAAACAAAAGCTGTGATGCTGCTAGTTGCCTCAAAGCGAGAATTTACATTCACAGAGAATATCTTTGTGAAGAATTGAAATTTTGTATCAAAAGATAGCTTAGCTATTTAAGTCGCTAATAAAAGAGATGCGCTGACAAAAGGATTCTTGGAGCGTTATTAGCGTGATTGAAATATCAAAAAATTTAAGGTAATTTAAAGTTTTTTTTTAATTTAAAAAAATCATTTATTTCGGTTAAAAAATTAAAGAAATTTCAGGATTTTTTTAAAATCTTAAAAAATTTAATGGATTTCTAAAATTTTTGTTTTTAACAAAAATAAATCCAAAATTAAAAAAATGGAGATTTCTTGAAATTTTAACAATTTTTTTAAATTACTACGAATTAAAAAAAATTATTCGTACATTTTAATATTTTTCAAAAAAAAAAAAAATATTTAAAAAAAGAAAAAAAAAATTTGAAAAGCTTACACTTGGTAATTTTTTCAAAAATTATTTTTTATGATTTTTAAAGAAATTTTTTTTTTAATTTTAAAGCTTATATTTTTTTTATTTTTCAAAAAATATTTTTTTTCCTATTTTTATTTAGGTTTTTTTAATTTTAAAGAAATTTCAACTTTATTTAATTTTTTTTGTGAACTCTAAACACTTGTGATTCATTGAAAATCTCTAAAAAATTTGCAAAAATCACACTCAAAAAAATTGATGATAAAAACACGTAAAAATTGTCAAAAATGTACAAAAATTGTGCACACAACTACTTGTTCTGACATAATTGCATCAATTTGTTTCCGTCAGAACACTAAAAGCTCTACATTTTGATTTAAAAAACATGAGAAAAAAAATCTAAAAGGGAGGAAAAATCATATAGGTACCAGGACTTTGGTGCGATTTGTTGATCAAATGTTACAACGGCAACAACGATATTAACAGCAAATAGATGTTTTGTGCCCATCAAAAACATTGCTTCGTGGCAAATTGCAATAGAGATAGAGAGAGTGTATTACAAAAAGCCGAAAATCATTTTAACATTCATGACAATTCTCTTGCGGTATACCTGATGGCCATCATCTATCGCACGTTGTTGGTGGCCAGGAAATAAACTGGCACCTGCACCAAACCAAATATGACGTCGTTGCATGTTTGCCTTCAGAGTCTGTGTGTGGAATTTTTGATTTTTGTTTTATTTTTTTTTTTGTAACTTAATTTGATTTTTTTTTGAAGCAGTGCTTTTTTTACAATTTAATTTTTTTTACATAACTTAATGGACCTAAAGGCGAAAAGGAGAAAATAGAACAAAAATGTAGGTTTGATGAGAAAGCTATAGAAAAAAACATCCAAAAAACGACATTCATGGATCTAGGTTTGGAGAGGGAAGCTGCTGCATGAATAAAAGCGAAGTGAGTGCAAAAATTGCTGTTGATCGCAAATTATTGGTAAGTTTTTATTTTTTTTTATTGCGGACTAAAATGACAGCCGAATTTAGTTCAGTTGCTAGTTTTGCTGCCAGGCGAGCGAGCAAAAAAAAATCATAAAATTATTATTGAAACTGACAGTTGGGTCAACCTTAATAATATAATACGAACACACATGAGGATATTGTGGAACAGAGGAGAGAAGAACTGCATAACTGACATTAATAACAACAATCCAATTCAATTTTACTGCACATTTGTACGAACACGATTCTCTCAACTTAACTCGGCACAGTTACAGAAATTTATTTCTTTGGCAAAAAATCAACTTCCTTCTTTTTTCTTTTATCTTATTTTTTTTTTGTAATTTTTTTTCTTTCTAGGTTTTAAAAATGGATTTTTAACTTTTTTATGTCTGTCTGTTTCAGGAGGAACTACGAGGACCAAAACTTAAGGCGCCATCCATTTACGGCGTCGGATAAAAAAAAGACCCCCCCCTATAATCGGAAACCGTCGGAACTTAAAGACCCCCCCCCTAATTTACGACGTACTTTTTAGAAAAATATACCCCCCCCCCTTTCAAGAAAAATTGTTTAAAATTTAGCTGTTAAAATTTACATGTTTACTCTGTAAGTTACAAAACAAAAAAAAGTTTGAAGCGCTTAAATATTTCTGAAAAACTGAAACAAAAAATCTTAACTATTAAGAATTTATACGACGTCGTATTTTCCTTTTAACCCCCCCTCCCCCTACGTCGAAATCCATCGGAAACTCATGTACCCCCACCCCCCCTCAAACTTCCGACGCCGTAAATGGATAGCGCCATAATGCAAATTTGGGCAAAATGTTGAAGACTCTAGATATCTTAGATGCGAAGTAAAGAATTTATTATGATTTTCTGGTCTTTGTTTACAAAATGAAGAATCAAATGTTGTCGGATTATCTGTCAAGAAACCTGAAATATGTGAGAGACATTCAACCATATTTACTGAGAAGCGGAAACGAACAAAGGTTGACCCCAATGAGCTCAGTATTTGCACAGAATTGTTTATTTTACAAGGGAATAAATGACATGATACGAGAAACACCACCCGATATCAGCATTTCATCAAAAAAATGCTTGAGGTTTTTTTATAGTTTTTTATTAGTTAGGCCTAAACTAGTCGAAAAAACCTAAATTCAAAATTCTGGAACGAACCAAACGGATTTTAGACATTTTTAGTGCATTTGGGTATATTCAAGTACCTCTTTGACATACCCGATCTCACTAAAAATGCATAGAAACACTTTGGTTCGTTCTAGAATTTTAAATTTATGTTTTGTGAACTACTTTAGGCCTAGCTAATACAAAACTGTCAAAAAATCTCATGTTATTTATTTTTCGATGAAATGCTAATGTGGAGACGGACTCAATATCGACGTGAACTATGTGAATTTCAAAAAAAAAAAAAAAAAAATCGAATTAATCGAATTCAATAGGATAAACCTCAATCATAATAGGTCTTCGGACCGCGGTGATGCATTCTCAAACCTAACCTAAGGAATGAACCTCAACATAAACCACTTTAGTGACCTCCCCCTTAGACCAATTCCTTTCAAACATATTTTTTTCTCTATCATCATAGCAATTCACAACATTCGCACACATCACATTCCGACCTATAAAAAACCTCTCTTTTCGGTTTATATCACTTTATTTATTTTTTCCTTCTTCTACTCCATACTCGCATATATCTCTCAAAGTTTCATGTCTGTCTGTTTTTTGTTCAAAAAAAAAATTTTTATTGGTCTTTCAAAACTAACATGATATGACTTATATATATGATTATTATCATTTTTATACAAATGTCTCCCATAAAAAAAGGGGAAGAAGTCGCCGAGGAATAAATAAAAAACGAACGAAAGAAGGAAAAGAAACCAGACAAAAGTTGCATGAACATCGCGAGAGAAACGAACAAATCGAGAGAGATCATGTTGCAACTGCTAAGTACAGCAAGTAGCTGTTAGTGACAAAAGTGAACATCAGACATATAAATGACATTATGTGGCGTCAATTGTCTGGAATCCCTTTATCTGTTGGTTGGTTTGTTGTTTGTAACAGCAAACAAAAAAAAAACATGGGAAAAATAATAACATAACGAAACATGTTTCTATTTTTCATTAAAGTTTCCCTGAATACGAGAAAAAATTTGTTCGAGAAAAACTAAGGGAAAAAAAGGTAGACGTGGTTGTGTTGTTCAGACAATAATAATTTAATATTGTTAGAAAAATGGGTATTTTTTGGTGAGTCATGAAATTGTCTCATTTCGTGTCCTCAAATATTTATCTAAAAAAAAAGTTTTATAATAATCCTATTTCGTCTGATTCTTATCACAATGAAGTCATTTATCATGAAAAGCTCCCTTTTTTATACAGTACCATTTTTTTGAAAAGGGTTCTTTTTTAAAGCCAAATGACTATTTTCTTTTTTGTTTCGTTCATTTGTACAAAAAAAAAACATAAATTTGTCTTGTTTAATTATTTTAAAATTTCAACATCATTTCAATTTGAGAGAACAAAAAACGGCAAAATACGACTTAACATGAGAATAAATTAATTTTAGCGCATTTTTCATTTTTTAGATTTTTTTTTTTTTTTTTTTAAATATTTTTTATATGAAAATATATTTTTTTCATTTTTTAATTTTTCACTTAGATATTAATTGTTAAAATTAATAAAAAAAAAAATAAATTTTTATTTAATTAAATTTGAATGAAATTATCAAATAAATCAAAAATTAATTAAATTAAATTAATTAAAAAATTTAAAAAAAAATAAAAAAAAATAAAAATTAAATTATTAAATAAATTTAATTAATATTAATATTTTTGATAAGATTTTTTAATGCTATTTTTTTCTAATTTTATTTTAAAAAATTTTAATTAACTTAAAAAAAATTTTTTTTTAAAATTTTATTTTAAAAATTAAATTAAAAATTATTTTTAATGTTTTTAAAATTTCACCAAATATCAGGATTTTTTAGATATTTCGGACAGACAAAAATTATTTCACTAAAACGAAAATTTTCCCCAAAAAATGCGCTTTAATCCAGTAGCAATTGTCTCTCCGCACGACACACACTTTATAAATTACAAAGCTCATTAATGTAATTTATGTCATTCCGTTTTTTTTTTTGTTCTTTCTCCTGCCATTTGCCATTACAGCCCGGGAACATCGATTTTTAGTCAATTTCCAAGCAAATAACTGTTCTCCGTCATCATCATCCGCTATCACAACGTGCCATCATTATGTCTTTATTGAGTGAGTGTCAGTTAGTTAGCGATAGGAGGACTTTAGACATTTTAGATATAATGAGATAAATAAAAAGGAGGAAAAAAATACGATTATAGACATTAAAAAAAATGAATGAATGCCAGGAACGCATTCCATCATCGTATCGGGAAAAGAAAGGAAAGCGACTTAATTTTTCCAAAAATAAAAGAAAATTTTTATTTTAGTCACGTCACGCACACATACACGAAAAATGCTCATCGAATGTGTTGTGACAAAAGAAAAGAATTTTTTTCGTGGTGGTCGAAGGCGTCGTTGTGCGTGTTCGATTATTATTTTTATTATCACGGACTCGCACAACGAGCTTACACGTAACGCAAAGAAATGGAGAACAAAAAAAAAAGACAATCGAATAAATATGCTAAAAGCAGTAAAATCAAACGGAAATACGATAAAACCATTTGTCCATTTTTTTTTGTTTCACTTTTATTTTATTTTATTATTTTATAGAGAGGACGATAAGCAGTACCGGCACAAAAGGAACCAACTTCTTCGATAAAAGGAAAAAAAATTCGAATGGGACTTTTCAAGCTTCAAAATTTTTCCAATTATTCCAAATCAAGCAATTTTTAAAAATTATAATTTTTTTCAGAAGTTTTTTTCAGAAAAATTAAAAAAAAAAAATTGGTTACTTAAGCTTAAGTTTAAGTCACTTAAGTATGACTTAAATTAAATTAAATAATTTAATAAATTTTTTAATAAATTTAATAAATTAAATTTAATTTAATTTAATTTCATTAATTTTTAATTTAATTTAATTTAATTTAATAAATTAAAAATTTAATTAAATAAAATAAAAATTAATAAAATTAATTAAATTAATTTCGAATAATTAATAAAATTAAATTATTAAAATTAAAATTAAATAAAATATTTAAATTTTAATTTAAATAAAATTCAAATTTTAATTAATTTAAATTTTAAATTTTGATTTAAATTTTTTCCTAAGAGAAAAAACTTTTGACTTATTTTAAAATTTTCTGGAAGTTAAGAATAATTAAGTCACAAGAGTCATAAGAACTTGCAGTTCTTAGTTTTTTCTCAGGGCGGGAAAAACTTTTGACTTTGTGCCCTTTATAAAGTTTAATTTAAAAAAGCTTTAAACTTAAGCTTAAATTTTAAAATTAATCAAATTTTAGCATTTATTAAATTTTCCAAGAAAATTTTTTTTTTACAAAATTTAAAAAAAAATTACAAGCTCTTAAGTTTTTCAATTTAATTTAATTTTTTTGAGCCCTAATTCACTTAAGGCTCCAAAAATGTAAATCCATCCCTGTTGTCCGAACAAAAAAGCAGATAAGACAAAAGACTTTTCGATATGAAATGAAAACGTAATGATGAAATAATGTAAAAGGGATCCAAAAATTATCGTGTGTGGGTCTGGGTGCGTGTTGTGGTTCCGTTATCAGCTTTGTTTCAATATTCAGCCCACATATTTTATTAAAAAGGAATGAATATGAAGAAATGATAAGTAAGATTGGATAAAAATGACAACTTTATTGACATGATAAACTTTTTTTTGTCTGTTTGTTGTTTTGTTTTTATTCCCGATAACACAGACAATTTGAATGCATTAAAGGTCCAAATTGCGAGAGAAAAATTCTCCCAAAACGAAAATCATTTCCTCCCCATATTTTCCCCGAGAGGCAATCAAATTAAGAGGCAACGAAGTAGACAACAAAGAAAGTCATCAGCATTAACGTAATTACAACATCATTAAAGCTGTGGAAGCTGTTATTTAATTTAAACGTTCGCTCAAGGCAGAGAGAAATATTTTTTTCTGTTATTTTTTATTGTTATTTGGTTTAACTGATAAACTCCCTTTGGATATTTTGTTTGTTTTCAGTAAATATTTTTTTTCTTGTCGCACACACAAACGCGCTTTCACTATCTGCGGCACTATCTAGCTGGCGTTAAATCTCTTTGTTTGTAAGGATTCTGTTGACACAATTGCCATCCATTTTATTTTCTGAAATGTTCAAGTGTCCGTTTATCTTTTTAGGTCCTAAAATAATGGAAAGGGGGTTTTTACAAATCGTTTTTGTTGTAAATTTTACGGAGGTAGTTTAGTAATGGATTGAAGTGATTTTGAGAAACACAAAAGAATTTAAATAAAATTAAAATTAGCAAATCTTGTACTTGAATATTAAAGAAAAAAATTTAAAAAAAAAATTTTTGAAAATTATATTTTAGAAACTTTTTGTTTTAAAAAAATTATTTTATTATTTAAAAATAATTTTATTTATTTTTAGTTTAAATTAAAAATAAATATTTTATTTTTGATTTTAAACTTTTAATCAAAAATTGATTAAAAATATTTTTAATTTAATCTCAAAACAATTTTTAATTAATTTACTTTAAATCTGAAATTATCTTATTTTTTTCTCATAAATTTAATAAAAAAAATTTTTATTTAATTTAATTATTTTAATTAAGGTTTAATTTTAAATTTATTGCACAATTTAATTTTTTGTGTTAAAAAAAATAATTTATTTTTAAAAAAATATTTTTATTTAAAGTTTTTTTTTATTTTTAAAATATTTTTATTTTAATTTAATTTTTTATCGAAAATAATCAAAAGTTAATTAAAAATTTATTAATTTCAATCTTTAAACCGTATTTTAGTTAATTTTTTTTTAGAAATTTTTTTTAATTAAATTTAATATTTAAATTTTTTTTTATAATTTTTTATTTAATTTAATTATTTAAATAAAGTTTTGATTTTAAAATTATTATAAAATTTTAATTTTTCTGAATCCAAAAATAAATAAATAGCGCTCAAATTGTCACCCTTAATTCACAAGTCGTGAAAAAAATTCCTTGCCTGTTAACAATTTTTTTTTGCGAAAAACTTTTTCGCTTAAGCAATTTTTTTTGTTCAAATATTTATCTCAAGTCCTTTTGGTCCTTCATTCACACGCTACTTTATAAAAAAAAATTCAACAAGAAAAGTTAGCACGACAAACAAAAAACTTTTAAACGTTTTCCAAACTTAATTTTTGGGCATAGTTTCGAAGAATCGTTCAGAAAAAAAAGAATGTTTCAGATAAAATTAATCAGAAATTTTCTTCCATTTACTAAAAATTCATTCATTTCATTCAAAAATAGAAATGAAAAGAATTGTAACCACTTCTATTATTCTCTTTCATCTAACAAAAACTGCCGCTTGAAGCAATTTCTTTAATTTTCTTGTCATCACTTTTCTTCTAAATTGATTTTTTTTTTGCTTCTATTAAATTTTCTCTACGGAACATTTTCATTAATAAAAGAGACAGAGGGATAGATAAAAAATTTTCTTCCACTCACACAAACACATCAACACAAGCACTTGAGAACCACCACAAAATGAGAAGAGTATTAAGTCATCATCGTCTAATTTCTATTAAATTGAATTAATTGACAAATAATTTAAGCGACACCAGATGAGTTTCACATTTTTTTGCTCTCGCGTGTGATTTTTTGTTAAAAACGTCTGAAGAAAAGATAAAAAAAGTAAAAGAAAAAAAAAGCGAGTGGCTAAATGTGAACGTAAAGCCATCAAAGCATTTAAGGACGTGAGCTATTGTTTTGCAATTTTAAGTAATTTTTTGAGAGTTGCTTTAATTATAACAAAAGAAAAATAAATCTTTTTTTTTTTGGTTGCAAATTTACAACAGCCCACGCCTTTCTTGCTACAACTCTTAAGAGAGCCAAAAGACATACAAGAAAGTGTATATAGTATAATAATAATGTTAAAATTTAATAAAAAAAATTAAAATTGTGTATTCAAGAGACGTTGACGACAATTTTTTCTTTCGTTTGCATATATTATGAAGAAGAAAGTTAGAAAAAGTAGAAAGTAGGTGAAAAGCGTTGGGATTGTGTGTGCAATATAATAATTTAAATATTTGCAGGGTGAACGTGTAGGTTTGTACTTTTAACTTTTTTTTCAATTTTTCAATTTTTTAATTTTTTTTTAATTTTTTTTTAATTTTTTTTTTATTTTTTAATTTTTTTATTTATTTTTATTTTTTTATAAAGTTTTAAAACAAAATAGGCACTGCATTTTTTTTTTGGTAAGTCTTTAAAATTTTTATTATTTTTCAAATATTTAATTTTTTTTTATTTTTTTTCTATTTTTTTTTCTAAAGGAAATTTATGGACATGTAGAAAGAGTGTTAATTAAAACATCGAATATTTAAGTCACTTCATCAAAACTCAGACTAAGATATCGACAATATAAGGGCAATGACTTTATTGAATCCAGGTCATTTACGGCTTACAAAATTGCATAACAAAGAGTTACAACACTGGCCAATATTGAAATTTCCATTCAAGAGAGATTAATTATTAGTTAAAATTATTTGATATTGTTATTGGCTTAGTGGTAATTAAATTGATTAGAGTCAACAAACTGTTATAAGTAAATTTATTGCAATTTTCGGTATGCAGACTTTTATCAAACCAATGGAGATTTAGTATTTGAGTCGATAAATATAAACAATTCTCATCAAATTTCATCTTTATTCATCAAAATATTTATCATCTATCAAGTGCTGACTTCTATTTTTACTTCGATGAATCAAAAATATTTTGAATTTTTTATGCCAACAATAAAGTCCGATGCCCCATTTTAAAAGTCGAAAATGCAATGGGGCAAAAAAAAAGTTAAAAATTTCATCAAAAATGGCCGTTTTTAGGTGTATTTTCATAATTTTTCAAGATGTTTTTAGAAATTTTTAAAAAAAGTTTTGAATTTTTAATAATTTTTGTTTAAAAAATCGTAATTTAACAGAAATTTTTTTATTTCATTTTTTTTTGTACAAAATTACTGAATTTATTTTTAAAATTTTTTTGACAGTTATTTTTTATTAATTTTTTTCTTTAATTTTTAATATTCTGAAATCTATTTTAAATTAGCAAATCTAAAAAAAGATAAGTAAAAATAAATAAATAAAAAATATTTAACACTCAGTTAAAAATTTTGTCGTTTTGTAAGAAAATACTTTATTTCAAAATTTTTTTTTATTTTTTTTTTAATAAAAATTTTGGACTTTATTTTTGATATTCATTTGGAGTGGCCTAAATATTTTAAAATTAAAATTTTGATGATTTCAAAGAAAATTAAAAAAAAGTTTTTCAAAATTTTTCGAAAAAATTACTATTTTTGTTGAAATATAATTTAATCAAAAAAATTTATCAAAAATTTAAGTAAAATTGGTCGCTAATTTAAAATTTTCTAAAAAATTTTATATTTATATCGATTTAGAAGTGCCCAATTTGAGAATAAAAATTCTCTAATTTTTTCACTTGTTTGAATTTTGAGCACCCAATCTATGATATCATTGTCAAATATTATTGGCCTTCGGAAAAAAAATGAAATTTTCTTTTTGAGCCTATCATGTTGCTCAAAACTAGTCATTATAAAATATTAAAAAAATTCTAAAAATATGAATTCACAAAAAAAATCTCTTATCGCAATGCATTTTTGTAAGGTTTTTAACGTTAAAAGTACAGAGCTACACGTTTGTCCCATCAATAAGAAAAAAGTAATAAAAAACGAGAAAAGACGTAATTTAACGACTAAAAAATGCTAAATGTGCGATGTGAAGAGAATGAGTTAATTTTTCTCGAAAAGAAACAAAAAATAGTTAAAGAAAAATTTTGTTACTTACTGAAAAAAGTCCAGTAGAGTTTGGGCCAGAGCTAGAGGCAGCTGTACTCCCGTAGTTGAGTTGTGTCTGATAGCTTGATGACAGAATTTTCTTGTGGGCTGATGCATGAGCTCGATACGCACTGACACTCAATTTCATTTTCTGACTGTTTTTGTTTGGATTCGGTCCAAGAAATTTTTCCGAAGTTTTGGAGAAGAGAGAAAAAAGAAGCAAAGAAAGGAAAATCTTTTAATCTTAATTAAAACTTTCTCATGTGTGAGACTAGAAACATCAACAACGGTGCGGTATGCAGTGTGTATGTGCAAATTATTATTATAATTTTTTGGGGAAGAGAGAAAATTCTCAATTTTCTTCCAAGTCGCCTTGTGATGTACTAGGAAAAACTCAAAAGTTACAAAACAAACAGAAAATCAACCAAAGAAAGTTTTTAATGCAAGAAAATGTTTCATATGTACCTCACTCAACTATTTATCTTTTGAATGTTTTTTTTTTGTTTCACTTTTCTACAAATCTTATTTCTACCATTATTTTGCAAGTGTTAGAGCTAGTTCTAGGAAAGTGTCCAGCACAGAAAATATCTACTAAAATTTAAAATTTACATGTTTTTCTTGTATAATTGCTTCCTTTGAACGTGTTTGTGATGCAAAATTTGTCGGAGAGCGATGACGATGCCACTAGTTGATGATGTTTTGTTGCTTTTAGCTGTTGCTCGGTAGTTGCTTGTTAGTTCCAACAAAAATAATAAAATGCAAAATGAATGTGTCGACTCGTAGTGTGAGACGAGAAATAAATATATGGAATTTTAATTTGAAAACGCAACATGCAACAGAAATTTATTTTTTATCATTTTTTTTTTTCGTTGTTGTTAGTGGTGCGTCTTGCAAATTATTTTGTGAAATGTTTTCCAACCGCAGCAGCAGGAGGGACACACACACACGTGATGTGTCGGTTGTGCCTACATTATAAAATGCATGAACAGGCGGCGGCGTGACGTGCTTTGCAGCGACAAATCTGAAAATAAAAAAAAATAAAATAGTGGTTAGTGGCAGTTTCAATCATGAAATCATCAAAAAAGTTCATAAAACGGAGCGGGAGGAGATATTTTAGGAAAATATATATTGGAATGGGAAAATAAAATTGATGGAAAAAGAAAAAGCTGTCATCGAGGACACAGCTAATTGGATTTGTGATATATTTGGACTAATTTGGATGATATTGATTTTTTGTTTGTGAACTGTCACACAAGTGAAAGTTGTCGTCAATCGATTTTTAGATTAGATTGAAGCGTATTAGAGATTTTCTTGGAAATACTAATTTATATCGTTTTTTAATGTATTTTTTTTTCGAAATTAAAAAAAAATTATTAATTTTTAAATAAAAAAAATAATGTTATTTTTTAAATTCAGAATTAAAAAGAAGAAAAAATGTACAAAAATTTAATTTAAATATAAATAATTAAAAAAAAATAAATAATATTAAAAAATCATTAACTTAATCAATAAACTTTTATTCAAATATTTTTATTATTATTAAAAATTTGAACATTTTAAATAATTTTTAAATTTTTTAATCGTCAGAATTTAATTAACTGAAAAACAAAAAAAAATGTTGAATCTTGCTTGAATATATATTTTTGATAAATTTTATATTAAATAAAACTTTTTTCCTTTTTTGAAAATCTTTTTTTGTTGGTTTTTTTTAGATCAAAAAAATGATTTTTTGTTGTTATTTTCACATTTGATTCATGAAAAAAAAATGGAAAGAAAATAAATCAAATGTGAAAATAACAACAAAAAATCATTTTTTGACCTTAAAAACCCAACAAAAAAAAATAAAATTGATAAATTTTATAAAAAAAAATTCCAAGAAAATCTTTATTTTTAATTAATATTGAAAAAATAATTTATATTAATAAATTGAAAAATAAATTATAATAAAGAAATAATAAAAAAATAATTGAAAAATTTATTAAAAAAATATAAAAAAAAAATAATTAAAATAAATTTTTTATTATAATAATTTTTTATAAAATTACAATCGTTATTATAATTTAAAATAAAAATATTTTAAAATATTTTATATATTTTCAATAATTTTTAAATATTTTAAATTTTTATTTTCAAAAAATAACTTTTATTTAGTCTATAATCAAATTTTTTTAAAAATTTTGTAAGATTTTGTTAAAATTGTATTTTTTAGCAGAATTTGAAACTAGAATTTCATTTAAAATTAGTTGAGTTTTCAGATCTAAAATTTTATTTGAAATAAATAAATTAATTTTTTTACATATTTTTTTTTGTAGGTTAAATTAAATTGAATATATTAATTAATCATATTTAAATAATATTGAATAATAATTAAAAATTGTTAAAAATTAATTTATTGAATAATAAAATTTAAAAAAAAATAATAAAAATTAAAAGAACGTAAATTTAATTTTTAAAAAATAAAGAATAATTAAAAATAATAAAATAATTAAAATAAAAATAAAGAATATAATTTAATAATTAAAAAAATATTTTTTTTAATTACCTTTTTTAAATATTCAATTAAACTAAATTAAATAATAATTAAATTAATTTTCATTTTCAGCAAGTAAAATTTTTATTTTAAATTTTTGAGTTCATAAAACTTTTATCTCATAGAAATTTTAGTTTTAATTCACCTCTCAATCTGAAGTGTCTCTTTCATGCCATGTCACGTTACTCTCTAATTCTATTCAAAACAAAAATAATTTTTATTTAATAAACGCCCACGAAAAGTTTCATTTTCACATATGCCATTTTTTCTCGTTTTGCTCATCTGCCATCTTCTTCGCCAATATAAAGCCATATCGTAACACCATAATTCAAACGTCTAAATGATTTATACGAATCTTTTTCTCGCATATTAATTTTTTTTTCAGTTGACTATCATCCACCGCCAAACAGCACCTACATTCATCTCTACTTACTCAATCAAGTAACAAGTCTATATTGGCGCGAATGAAAGGAAAGAAAAAATGCTCATTCATCTCTGAAGGATTATTAATATCATTTTTGCCGCTTTTTTCCTCACTCGTAAGAGGAATCCGCAAGCTATTGAACGAAAAAAAAAATATTTTATTCAATCTCACGATTTTGTGTGCTGTTTGCGGTGAACTTGAGAACTTTGAAGTAGGCGAAATTAGGTCTTTTAAGAAAAAATTGAAAAAAAAGAGAGAAAAGATACAAAAAATGGCTCAAACTTCTAAAAACATATTAAAAATGTACATACTCAATGTCGTCTCATGAATTGTGCATGACGATGATTCCTTTTCATTTTTTTCTGGGGCTGCCTGAAATTTGTTTGTGGCTTACAACGACGCGTGCACGACAAGAAACATTCAATTTTGTTATCTATCTTTCACGATTTTCATAAAGAGCAAAAATTTTCAAATAAAAGACGAAAAAAGGAAGACATGACAACGGAAGGATTTCGATGGAAATATCCAATAAATTTTATTTTTCATTCTGCATGTGTTCCCGCTATTCATTCGATTTTTCATGTTTATTCATCTTTCACTGTCGATAATAAAGTGAAGCACGACTTTTAACGCATTTCGAGGAAAAAAGGTAATTTTATGCCGTATGTTGTCGTACGTGACATATTTTTAAATGATTTTGAGAATTTTGAAAAAAAAATCTTGAGCAACATGAAAATTTTAATATCAGAAGATTTTTGAAAATTTTTTAAAAATTATTTTAAAATTATTTTAATTAAATTTTGAAAAAAAATCAGAAAAAATAAAAAAAAATTTATAAAATTTTATTATAAAAAAAAATAAAATAATTTTTGAAATTCTTAAAGAAAAAAATTAATAAGATTTTTTTTTAATTAAGAAAATTGTTTAGAAACGATTCAAAAGTTTTTGGTTTATTTTTTTATATTTAGAATAATTTTACAAAAAAAAAATAAATACATAAATTATGTTAATAAATAAAAAACTAAATAAATAATTGAATAAATTTTTAAAATATAATTTTTTGATATTTTTGATAAAAAAAATAAATAAAAAATAATAAAAAAAATAAAAAAAAAATAATTCTTAATTTTTTTATAATAAATTTTAAAAAAATTAATTAAATTTAAGAAAAATATAAAAAATTAAGGGAATATAAAAATAATAATTTAAATTATTTTAAAGAATATTTTTAAAATAAAAATAAAAATATTTAAAAAAAATTAAATTAAAATTAATTTAATTAATTTATTCAATTTTTTAAATAAATAAAATTGAAATTTTAATTAAAAACTTTATTAAATTAAATTTTTTAATTAATTAATTTTTTTTATTAAAAATATTTTTTTTATTTAAATAATTTTTACTTTTTTAATTTAATAAATTTTTTTTATTAAACATACCAAAATTTAATTTTAGTTTTATTTAATACTTTTAATGAAAAATTCAAAAAATTTTTAAATATTGAAAAAAGTAAAGAAAACCGATAAAACCCGAAAAAACCTTCAATAATGCGATAAAACGATTCTTTCCATTCACAAAGATACAAATTTCAATCTAATTTTCTGTTGTTGTTATTTTCTTTCCTTCTAGAAAAAAAAACGAAGAAAAAATCCATTCAGACAAATGCCACTTCATCAATAAGGATTACGGGGTATTTTTCGGGTGTTTCGAATGAAATATTTGCGGCCATCAAGTAACGCTTTACTTTCGGATTGATGAATTGATTTTCAAGTCCGTGCAATTGAAGAAAAATGTCGAGATAAGATTTTTCCATTTCGCGTGGAAAAAACAAACGCCTGGTCATCCGTTCACAAGATTTGATCGATCATTATTGCCAATGACGACGACTACGAGCCGCGATGAACAAACAATAATTGGACATGTCTATCGGAGCAAGATAATAAAACCATTTTACGTGTCGTTAACAGCGAATGTGTAATGAAATTCCATTATGAGCCGAAAAAAAAGCAGAAAAAAATTGGGTGATGACGAGCAAACTCGAAAAATATGGGACGAAAAATTGCAAAGACATGAAAAATAAATAAAAAAAAACGCGATAAGGGAAGAAGATTTATATGCGACACATATTGCCTTGTTTGATCTTTGTGGAAGATATCGGCGAAAGAAGAATTTATGACAATAAAGGAATTGCTTCCTCATATGTGAGATGATGTCAAGCGAGTGACAATATTTGTATCTTGTTTCGTTACTTTCGGCATTTATATCAAAAGATGCCGAACACAAAAGGGGCTGTTGTAACATTTTTTTCGTCCTGCTTGCTTGAACGTCGCTTTCAACGAGATTGTGGCACTTTTGTGTGTAGGCGGAGTGAATGTATGTGATGTTTGTTGGTAAACATCTTCTGATGTGTGTTCGTTTGCTGATAATCGACAATTTGACATGCACGAGCTTTGTTGAGTAATGTACCCAGCACATCATCCACTTGATGTGAACTTGAAATTGATGACGATCGAGAGTGCATAAAATGGTGAATAAAAATGTCGCTTTCAACAATAGGAACAATAAAACGTTTTTGTCGAACAAAAAGGCAAAAAAAAGTTTTTTTTTTGAGAAATTTAAATTCAAATTTTGAAAGTAATCGATTTGTTTTTCAGATCAATTCTTGGAAAAAATAATATTTTGCAATAAAATTCGATATTTATTTATTGAAAAATAAATTATTGTTTAACAATTTATGTTACTGTGTTTTTAAACAATAATTTATTTATTGCACTATATCGAATTTTATTGGACAATATTATTTTTACAACTTGATGAAATATAAAAAAAATTGTTCCAAGAATTGTTTTGGAGTATTTTTAGTATATCAAAATAAATTTAATATTTTTGCATTTTTTATTTATATATTATCGAAATTTTTTTTCAGCATAACTATTTAGTTTTTTTTGTAAAGAATTTTAAAATTCATTAAAAAGTTTGGGAAAAAATAAATACTTTTGGTGAATATTTGGACCATTTTTAAAAAAAATAAATTTTGATCAATTTTTAACGATTTTTTGAATTTTTTTTTTAATTTTCAGAATTAAAATTTATCAACAAAAATTTAAATTTCAATCAATTTTTGATGTTTGCATGTTTTTTTCTGACCATTATACAGAGAAAATTCTATCATAGGGCATCCAAAATTCAAATAAGTGTACCAATAGGCCATATCAATATTCAGAAATTCATACATTTTTCAAATAAAATTCGAAAAAAATTATGGTTTTATAAATATTTGGGATCATTAAGCTAAATTTTTACTATTTTGATCAAAAATTTACAAAATTATGGAAATTTTTTGAAAAAATTCAAAATGATAAATTTCTTTGATTTTTTTTCAATTTTTTAAATTTTTTTACCTTTTCTTCCTTAATTATCTTATTTTAGACAATTTGAAACTTTTTCTATTTAAAATAGTTAAAATTCCATAGAAAATCGATTTGCCCTATAAGAGAATATGCCCTAACTCAGAATTGCCCTATGATAGAATTTTCACTGTATTTAATTTTTTAAAAAATTATAAAAATTTAAATAATTCTTGGATTTTAAAAAAACTTTTATTCGCGTTAATTATTAATAAATTTTTCAACAGTTGAAATTTTTTTGTTGTTAATTGTTGTTAATTTTTTTTAATTTTATTAATTAATTACTTAAAATTAATTTTAAAAAAATATATTTAATTAAGTAATCAATTATAATAATTTTAATTTATTAAATAAATAAATAAATAAAAATTAATATTTATAATTAATTTATTTAAATTCAAATTTAAAAAAAAATTAGAAGAAGTTTCTTACTGACTTAAATAATTTAAGATTTTTTTTTCAAAGTTATAAAAAAATTATAAAAATTTAAAAATTAAAAAAAATTGAAGTTTTAAACAAAATAAATTAAAAAAAAATATTATTAATAATTTTAAATAATTTTCAAGACACTTTTATTTATCATCTTTTAAAATTTTGTGTCTGAAAATAAAATAAAATATTTTTAAGACTTTTTTCTTTCATTTAAAAAAAAAATTCTTTTTTTACTTTAAAGTGTTTAAAAATTTACCAAAAATATTCAAAAATTAAATCCTAGGTCACTCAAATTTATCTTAAATTTCGCACTTAAAGCCTCAAGTGATATGAAAAATGCTAAAAAGGGTCACTCAAAAAATGATGTGAGCTCATCAAGCTGATCCATGTCCATTAATCATGCATTATTTCCGACATTTGAAGGACATCAACATCATCAGAGAGACACAGAAATACCATTTTTCCTCCTTTGCGTTCCCTTTTTGCCATCAAAAGATGCTAATCCATTGTCATTTTCTCCGAGATTTGCGCCATCAAACACCGAAAATTACTTGATTAAATTCGCTCACAGGCAAATTCCGTGCCTCAAAGTAGGTCAAAAACTAAAGTAAGAACAATATAATTCCACCAAATGTCCTCTTTTGGCTTAGTGGCTTACCCTAATTTAACGACAATCATAACACTTTCGGATTCTGCCACATCTGTAAGCAAAAACTGTCTTGACTTCATTATTGTTGCGGTGGAACGTTGGTACAAATTTCTGCTCGTTTTTACTCGAAAATGTTTCCACAATAAAAGCAAAATTAACTTTTCTTCTTTCCTATTTATTCACATTTGCGTTATGTCACAATGGCAGGACGGCGTAGTTCTTTTGAGTGTTATTAACTTTTTTCTTTGCTTTTATTTCGTTTTTTTTTCTTTCTTTGTTGCCGAGAAAAAAGTCTTTATTGATCAGAAAAAAGACAAAACAAAAACCAATAATTTCATTTTTTATGGCAATTCTACTGTTGTTCGGAATTTTTTAGACGAAATTGTTGGCGTTTGGCATAAAAACACAGAAAAAGATACGTTTCTCGTGCCAACTATTACTACAAGTTGAATGGACTAAATAAAAGTTTTCTTTTATCGTTCGTTGCTTCAAGACGTCGTTTGAGAAGGAAAATGTTTGGAGCACGCATGAAATCATTTTGGAATCAACAGCACAAAAAATATTAAATAAGTTGCTAGCTGGATTTTTCCTTCTTTTTGACGTTTTTTTAGATTTGAAGAAAAAAATGCGTTTTTATCTAAAATAAATTGTCTGTCAATTTTTTTCTTGTAAAAAATTAAATTAAAAAAAAATAAAATAAATTCATGAAAAATTAATTCTTTTCTTAAAAATTTAATTTTAATAATTTTTTAAAATTTAAATAATTTTTTTTTTAATTAATTTAACTATTTTTTTTAAAATTTTTGAATTAATTTTTAAAAATTTAATTTAATTTATTTTAAGTAAAATTTATCTAATTATGTATTTTAAAAAATATTTTCATTCATTTTTTTTAACCGAGAACAAAGATGTTTTTTTAGTATTAAATTTAATTAAAATAATTTGTATTTGTAATTTAATAAAAAAAAATAAACAAATTATTGTAGAAAATATTTCATTTCTTAAAATTTTTATTTTATTAATTTATTTAATAATTTTTAATTTATTTTTAAAATTTAATTATTTTTTTAATTAAAATTTAGTGAATTAAAACTTATTTTTCGTGAAAATTTATCAAATTATATTTAATAATTTTTTTTTATTAATTTTTAAAAATTTTATTTAATTTATTTTAATTAAATCGAATTAAAATGTATTAAATTATTTTTAAAAATTAAGTAAACGAACGATAAACGAAATATTTTTTATTTTATTTATTTTTTTTAAATAAAATTTAAAATAATTTAAAAAAATTATAAAATAAAATTTAAAAAATAAATTAAAATAAAAAAAACATTTAAAATTATTTTAAATAATGGATTAATTAAAAAAAATGTTTGATTTTAAAATTTTAAATTAAAAAAAAAACAGGTCAGAATCAGAAATTTCCTTGAATATTTTTTTTATAAACCTAATGATAAATTGAAAATTTCATCAAAAATTATTTAGGTATATTTAAAAAAAATTAAATTAAAATTATAAAAGTCAAAAAATACGCTCAAAACATCTCTTTCGTCAAAAAAAAATAAAATTTTTCTAATATCGAGAATAGTTGTTACGAGAAATCACGTTTCACGTTTCATGGTAATAAACGAACGGAACGAAGACGAGCCATAAAAGCGAGTGGAAAAAGTCGTTGTCGATGACTAGTCTTTAGTGCGACGGGACAACTGTTACACCTTTCGTGACGATTCACATGAATTACTCCAACTCTTTAATCTTATAAGAAAAAAAACCGGGCGTTTCCCTTTTATGATGCTGCTGATGGCAAAATAACCACTCAGACAGACAATTTTTTATCGCCTTTCAAAAACTCTCAACTTTTTTTATTTTTTGGTAAAAAATATAAAGTCAAAGTTGTTATTACTCTTCTCTCTTCTTTTTAATGTTCGTTTTATTTTCATTATTTTATTAGACCTCGCAGTCCATTACTTTTCCATCGGTCCATCGTTCGTTCGTCGAGAGAAGCATTTTTATGGGTTTCATAATATAAAAATGATATCACATTAAATTATCGTTATTGGTTTCGGTTTCTCCGACGTTCTTCCGACGACGTGTCGGAAAAATATCGATCGGCTGCGATAAGAAACCAAACAAAAAGCAAACTTAATGAACAGTTTATTACATAACACTTTCACTCAATTGATTGTCAATTTCATTCAAAAATTTCAAAATTATCATCTCGTCATCTCAAGCCATCAAGAAACGTTGCCAAACATCAACAAGTTCCTTTTGAGAAGTTTATTGCTTGAATGATGTTGTCAAAATCACAACAAAGATCCATAATTAAGATATTTTCTTGGTTTTTGTTGGAAAATAAAACAAAAAAGACGAAATTTCTCAATTGAAATCGTTTGAGGCAATACAATAACAATAAATAACAAAAAACTTGCTTGATAATGACTCGATAATAATTAAAAGTAAATAAATGTCTTAATAGAGGTAACCGAAAATCGATCCAGGGGGAATGTTAAAATGTAATAAATATCGAGGAATGCACGAGTAAATGAAAGGCTTCTCTTAGAAAACGAAAGAAAAACGAAAAGGAGGGGGAGAAACAAAAAATATTAAAATTTTTCGTCATTTGAACGAACAAAGAATATCGCATTTTGCTTTTAAACTTCAAATTTTGTATTGAAAAAAAAAATCAAAATGTGCACTGGGATAAGAGTTAAACAAAAAAAGTTGGGAAAATTCAAGTTGTCTGATAATTTGCCCAATGCACATTTTTTCGACAAAAAAAAATAAATTGTTCACTGGGATAAAATACTTAGAATGTGCACTGGGTCAAAATTTGCCCTAAGTATATACTGGGGATGAAAATTAATTCAAAAAATTTGAACTGGGGAGATTTCGCTTTATTCGCAATTTTACCCAATGCACATTTTTTGATTAAAAAAAATCATTTTATGCAAATGAATTGCTTACTGGGACAAAAAATAAATAAAAAAATGAGAATTAAAACAAAAAAAAAAAATAGGAATGTGAAAAATTCATGTTACCTGATAGTTTGCCCAATGCACATTTTTTGACTAAAAAATTATTTTTATTGCAAATAAATTGTTCACTGGGTCAAAAAATTGATGTGCCCTGGGTGAAAATTGAAATAAAAGAAATTTTGAACTGAGGAAATTCAAATAATTTTAATTTTTGCCCAATGCACATTCTTTCATAAAATTTTCACCCCAGTGCATATTTTAAAATTTCTCCAATAGAAATTTCCTACCAGACGGACATTTTTTGCATAAAACCGCAAATTTTATTTCAAAATGCGGTAAAAAAAATTGGAATACGATCCTTATCATGTACTTCCCATTATTTTCAAAAAACGATACTGTCACAAAAGAAAATTTACAACACGATCCACTTTTAAATTTTTCGGAGTATGTCTCTAAGTAACAAATTTACACAAATTTTCCGGCGAACAAGAACAAAAAAGAAAAATCTTGAACAAAACAACATTTGAGACTCGATGTCATGTCAGCAATTAAAAAAGTTTGACATTTTTATTTTTGTCTGTGTCACATTTCACCATTTTCCTAACGTTAACACATTCCGAGGGGAATGGGCGAGGCATGTGAACCAAAAAAAAAACAAAGTAATCAAATAACAGTCGTTCGTACGATTTGATTTCAAAAGAATCAAATTTGTAATTTCCCTTTTTTCTTCTCGTTTTTTGACATAAAACGGCAGAAGAGCAGCAAAAAGTATAATAAAACATTAAATAATAAAATATTCAATATTGATTTTCGAATAAACAACGCAACAACAACAATCAACTTTTTTTATGAAGTATTAAAAAATATGATGAAAAAGTTTTGTAGTCGTTTATTACTTTTTTCATTGGGGCAAAAATGGTCTAACAGTGAGGTTAAACACTGGTAAACAGGCCGAGGTGCCCTTGAGGGATTAATAAAAAATCCTGGAGGAATTTCTTCAATTAAATAAAAGAAAAAAAATGACATTAAAAGTTTTCAATTTTTTTTTATTTTTTAAAAAATTCAAGGAAAAATAGAAAATAATAGTGATTTATTACCTCGTTTATTACTTTTGTTTAAAAAGAAATCAAAAATCTGGCTCATAATGATTTAAAATTAAATTTAAAAAATTAAATTATTTTTTTAAATTTAAATTAAATTAAATTTTATTTTTAATTTAATTCATTAAATTAAATTAATATTAATTAATTATAATTTAATTAAATTAAAATTATTAATTTAATTAAATTTAATTTAATTAAAATTATTTATTTAAAATTTAATTAAATAATTTTAATTTAATTAATTAATTTAATTAAATCAATTAATTAATTATTTAATTTTATTTTATTTTTAATTTTTTAAATTAATTAATATAATTTTTTAAAAGTAATTTTAAATTGAATTAGAAATTGATTGCATAAAAATAAAATTAAAATTCTAAAAAAAATTGAAAACGTTGGTTTTTTTGTGAAATTTTTTTTTTAATTATTTTCCCCAAATTGTCTTCGAAAATCAACCAATATTCAACAGAATTTCTGTTTTGGAGTTTTTCTATGATTTTCTGGCTTAAAATTGTTCAAAGCTGAAAAATTTGCGATTTTTAATTTTTGACCAATTTTAATCCTAAAAAAGTTTCAAAAAAACTTTTGTTAATATTCAAGCAATATTTCAAGAAAATATTATTTTTTCTTAAATTCAGTGGTATTTAATTTCAATAATTTTCTAAATTAAAAGTATGAATTACAAAATATTGTTCAAACTTCAATTAAAAATTTTTTTTTTGCATCCTTAATAAAAAAAAAAAATCAATATTTTCACACATTAAAAAAACTGAAAAGAAAAACTTTGCTCTTCAAATTTCTCTTTAATTGAATAGGTAAAGAGGGACTTTTGATTGTTGTTTCAAAACAAGACAAAATACTTTGTCCCATCTTTGCCCTTAAGCCTTTACACAAGAAAGTAGGCGTAAAACGGAAGAAGACGTCCTAAACAGACAATTACTTTTTAAACTATTGCGAGACAAAACTTTTCACTAGAACAGAACACAAACTATGGAAGTAACCCAATTACGTTGATTATAGATCTTCTTACTTTAAATTACCGACAATTTACAAATTACAGCACTGTAACGCGACCCGTAATTCCAACTCACTCCAACTCAGCAACACAAGAAATTACAAACTTTGCACGAAAATTTTGTGTTTTTCAATTATATGCCAGAAATAGTCGCAATGAATTATTTATTTAATCGAAATCGAGCACAACGACGACGATGACGACGAAGAAGAGGAGGAACAAGGAAAAAAAATCAATTTTCATTTACTTCTTGTGATACATCAAAAAGTAATAATAATACAAATAAATTGACAAACGGACATGAATAGCTGCTTGTTTGGCTGCCGTCGCTCGATCAAATGTCAGGGGAATAGTTTGATTGGAATGTCGTCATTGTCGGTCGTTATTCCGTCGTAGATGAAAGGAATTCATTTACGACAAAAAGAAATGTATTAAATTTGTTGAATTTGATTATTTTTTTTTCAGGAGACGTTTTCAATGAATTTTAAGTAGTTTAGTTGTTCGTGTATCTGTCTGAAGAACTGATAAACATTTTAAAATTAGACGTAAAATAAAAAATCAGCGAAAATTAATTTTAAAATTGGATATATTAATTTTTTTATAGATACAAAAATTTTAAAAATCCAAAAAATCCATAAAATTTTTAATTTTAACTTAACCCAGTGCACATTTTGAAATGTTTCTACAATTAATATTCTGAAATTTTCACCTAATTCACATTTTTAAATCGTAAGCTAACGACTTGATTTTTAATGTTTTAAATTGGCGTCACAATGCATATTTTCATGCCACTGATTTTTTTATAATTTTGCCCAATGGCACATTTTTTATTTTTTTAAACAATTAAAATAAAATGTGCAATGGGAATCAAAAAAAAATATTTAAATTTAAAATTTTTTATTATATTTTTGATGCCATTGCATATTTTTTTGGCTTTTTAACCAATTTTAGAGAATTTCTGACAAACATTAATAAAAAAAAAATAATTTTTGAAAATGAACAAAAAAAAATATCTAAAATAGAATAAAAATTTTGGAAATTTATAAAAAAAAAATAGGCAAATTAATATCTAACAATTATTGTAAAAAATAGTTTTATATTGTAAATTATTTTTTTTAAATATTTTTCTAATTTTTTTTTTATTTTGTAATTTTTTTTTATTTTATTTTTTCAAAAATTAAAATGTTACTTAGGCCGCTCCATATTTTTTTCTATGTTTTTGTCCCCTGCCCCATTTCAAAAGCCGAAAATCCAATGGTGCAAAAAAAAAAAGTTAAAAATTTCATCAAAATTGACCCTTTTTTGGTCTTTTTCCTTACTTTTTCAATAAATTTTCAAAAATTTTTTAAAATATTTTCAATTTTCAAAATTTTTTTGTGTTGAAAAACGAAATTGAACATGAATTTTCTGCTCTAAAAAATAAAAAAAAAAAATTTTTTTTTTCAAAATTTTTTGACAGTTATTTTCATGAAATTTTTGTCTGAATTTTTAACTTGAAATATTCTGAGATCAATTTTAAATTATTAAATCTTAATTTAATTACCTAAAAAAATTAACTAAAATATTCATAAATGACCTAAAATTGTTTAAATTTTGTCATTTTGTATGAAAAAGTAATAAAAAAATCTTTTAATTATTTCTTTAAAAAATCCTTAAAGTTAAAAAAAAAATAAAATAAAAAAATGAGAAAAACGCTTAGATTTTTCCCTTCCTTAAATCTTCTTATTCCTTTCAATAAAAAAAAATTACATCAAACGAGGATATTGACTTGCCCAAAAAGACTAGACAGTTGAGAAAACTATTTTAAATTCAATAAAACCGTTCCCTGTGGAATTGATAATCATTCGTATATCATTGAAATACGACACATAATGAATACAATTTAAAACTGTTTTTCATTCGACACAAGATAGAAAATTTTCTTCCTTTCTCCAGTTACGACGACGAAAAAAAATCCAATAACTTTTTTTTTTAAACGAGGAGAGAAACAACACCTGCTGTTAGCAGAAAAAAGTAAAGAAAAAATATCTCTCAAGTTACGAAACAAACATTTGGCACGATCTGACGTTCTGCTCCATTTTTTTCTGTGCCTTTTCCAGATTCATCCATCGAGCGTGTGACGTGCCGAGTAAAAGTTTTTGTTTTAAACCGATTTTTTCATCACTTTACTAATGGCATGTCATGTACCCCGAATTACAGTTGAGTATGTGAGAAAGAGTCATTTGTGCGTAGGAAAAACTTTTATTTTTTAAGGGAACATTTAATAATGAAATTCCTTCGACACACAAAAATCTTTTTGAAGCAAAACTTTTTTCCTTGCATGACTTTTGCTGCCACCCACTTAGAACGAAGGTATTTTTGCACGAAAAAAGGGTTACACGATGAATAATCGTGCAAGTGGGAACGACGTGTCTTTTACAGAAGAAAAAAAAAGTTTCATATTATTTTTACGAAAAAAAAGGGAAAAAAATCTCAATGACAGATTTTGCTGTCTTCTTATCAGATTTAGAAAAAAAATAGAAAAAAATTGTCATCGAATATCTTTCTGTAATAATTTATTGCTTTTAATTTTGCATTGTTGTCAATTTCGAGAAATATTTTTCGGAATTTTGTCAAATTGCCAAACTTTAATTTCATTTCACCTCCAAAACTAATTAAAATTCTATGGATGTAACTTTTTTGTCGTCGAAACATGATGCAACTCCAAAAAAAATTGTTTTTCATTCTCGTTCGTTAATCATAACAAACAAGCCATTTATTTTGATTTACATTTCTCTTTGTTTGAGGTAAGCCTCCTCCTCCTTTTTTTTCTCTCTCGAAACAAAAGCTTCTGATGGCGATTTGCCGAAATTAAATTCGAGCACAATATATCGCAGAGAAACAGAAGCAGCGAGAAAAAAAAACTTTTAATCCAATTAGTTGATGGTTTGCTGGACATTTAAGCTTGCCATCAATGTGCTTACAAAGTAGCAGTTTTTTTTGCTGCTATTTTATTTATTTTATTACACAACAGGACATAACGTTCGGCTCAAGCGGAATTCATTGATATATTTTTCCTCGCGCGCGCAGTTATTGATGCTTGACTAGTTTTTGTTTTGTTTATTTATTTGTTCATCGATGTCAAGGTTTGTTTGGAAACTGTTGCGAAAGTAATATGGTTCGTTACTCAATCAACGATGGTCGAGTTCTAAGGATGGGAGAAAAGTTTGTTTTAATGACTTTTTTTGTTTAGGACAAAATTTGTTCTTCTTTTGAATTTTGTTGAGCTTTAAGGTTTTTTAAAAGTAACTAAAAGCATAAAGTTCAAAAGAAAAAAATTTATTTTTTTTTTAATTTTAAATTTTTTTTTTCGTTTTTTTCCAGAAAATTTTAGAAAAAATTAAAAAAAAATTTAGCTTTAATTTTTTATATTAAAAAAAATAAAATTTAAATGATAAAAAAATAAAATTAAAATTTTAAAAATAAAAAATTAAAAAATAAAAATAAAATTTAATTTTTAAATGCTCTAAATTTAAAAAAAAATTATTAAATTTATTTTATTATAATTTATTTATTTTTAAATTTATTTTTTTAATTTACATTTTTTTCCTATTCACGATGAAAGTTTAACGAATTTTTCTTTTTTATATTATTTTGAGGAAAAAAAAATCGTGTTTGTAAATTTTATTTAGCTTTAACTAAAAGTTTCAAGAATAAAAAAAAAATAAAATAAAAATTTTAAAAATATTTTTCGATATTTTTTATTTATTTTAAAATTTGTAGAAAGAATAAAAATAATTAAAATTCAATTTTCATTTTTAAAAATTTTAAATGCTCTAAAATATTTTTTTTTAAATAAATATTTTTGAATTAAAATAAATTAAAAGTAAAAAATTAAAATTTTCAACATTAATTATTTATATTTTTTTTTTTTTTGAAATTATTTAAATAAAAAATTCGAGACATTTTTAGTATTTAAAAAAAAACTTAAATTCTTTCCAGTGTTTTTATAGTTTTAGTTAAAAATTTAAATTTTGTATTTTTTTTAATAAAAAAAATTAATTTAAAGTTTTATTTTGTTAACTAAAGTCCGTAAAAAAGTTGAAATTTGTAAATTTTTTTAAAATAAAAATAAGGAAGCATTTAAAAATTTTTAAAATTTTGCTTTAACTTAAAAAAATAAAAGTTTTTTAGAAATTCTCAATCTATTAAATCTTTTTAACAAATTATGAATTAAATTATTTTTATGATCAAAAACGTTTGAAAAAATATTTAAATTAAAAATATTTCTTGGAAAAGTTTAAATTTAAAAAATCTGGTTGTTCAAACAAAAAAATTTATCAAATATTTAGGAAAACTTAAACTTGAGTGAGTCACTTGAAAGTTTTCACGTCATATTTTCTCATTTTTAGTCAATGAAAAAAGCTTTTATCATGTAATTCCAATGCAAATATTTACGTTAAAGAATGAAAAGCAAGTTCCATTAAATTATTACGTTTTTATTCAATTTTTCTTTTATCCCTTTTACATGTCATAAACTATCATTCTTCAAGCAGCCAGACATCGACATGTCTCTTCAGAAATGAGTATTCAATTTCCTCGTCCTTGTGCACTATTTTTCTTGTTTGCTTTAAATATTTTATTTCTCCTTCTAATGGACGGCATATTATTATAAGGATTTTTTTCTACTTATTTTTTTTCAGTCTTTTCTCTTTCACCATCGTTTGTCATAAGAGCTTAATTCTTCTTTTTTCTGAATCAATATTTCGAATAACAGAAGGATTAAAAGCGACTTACGAGACCTTGCAATTATATTTTAATTCAAACAAACAAACAAACTTGACAGACAATGAGTCCGACTTTTGTCCTCAGTGATAAGTACTTTTGCCTACTCTTGAATATCGACCAAAAAAAATAATAATAAATTTTATTGTGAATATTTGTCGAAGTGGTCACAACTTTTTTCTTGGCGCGGTGTTTTCGTGTAAGAGAAAAAAATAATAAAACGCAAATATACTGTCTGTCGTTCGTTAAAACAAACAAGGTCTGGTCAATGTTCCGAAGAAGAAGAAAAAGTTGAAACAAAAAAAATAAATAAAGGAACGCGTCATTTCGCACGTCGTCATTGTCCTCGATGATTGATCCCTTCGTTTCTTTTTTTTTCAATCAACAGGCTGGCAACGTGACGAAAACAGAGACGCTTCATTACCAAATATGATGAATATTTTATAGAAAAACGTTATTATCTTGTCTGATGTGTTCATGATTTTTTACGCAACCTGTTCACGACCAAAAACGAAAAATGTTTGAGGTGAAAGTTAGCGTTGAAAGAAACAATTAAGCACATTTTGAATCATTTTAGATTTTCCATTGGGACAAAATTTCAAAATGTGCATTGGGACAAAATTTCGTTTTGTACATTAGAATGAAATTTGGGGAACTTCATTGAGGAAATTTTAAAAATTTGTCCCAATGCACAATTTTAAAAAATATCCCAATGCACATTCTCAAATTTCACTTTGAATCATACTCTAAAATTATAACCTAATGCACATGATGAAATTTGACCAAATACAAATTCCAAAATAGCGCATTCTAATCTCGCCCAGTGCACTTTCTGAATTTTTTCCCAATAGACATTCTATGGTTTTGTCTCAATGGACATTCTAAGATTTCTTCCAAATTCACCTTCTGAAAATTTGCCCCACTGAAATCTACATTCTAAAAGTTTGTTCCATTATATATTTTAAAATGTCAACCCAATGCACATTTTAAAATAGCACCCAATGCCCATTCTTAAATTACAACCCAATTGACATTATAAAATTTGGCCCCAGTACACATTCTGAAAGTTTGTTCCATTATACATTTTAAAATATCAGCCCAATGCACATTTTCGAATTTTAGTCCCAAACGACACTTAGAAATTATGACCCAACACAAATTTTTAAATTCTTACCCAATCCACATTCTAAAATTTTGTCCCAATGCACATTTTTGTAAGCCATATACCTTTTCAAAGCCATAAACTGGCTTTCATAAACAGACAAACTCTATTTAAAATCGTTTTTTTTAACCTCAAAAAAATAAAATGCACCAAAAAAAAACACGGTGATGGAAAAATGATCCTCCCCCCTTTCAATAAATTTTTGTCACTCATTTTTTGGATATTTTCGGCATGTCACACACACACGACCTCGCACGTTCTTCATGTCAGCATCATCATCATTACCAGGAGAGAAAAAGAAAGAAAGAGACAATGACAGCGATCGGCATGTGAACGCCCGATTGATGGAATGTCTGGCATGCATGACCATCATATTTATTTATAAGTTATTGTTTTTGTCCTTATTATCGGTATTTTAACATTACCGATTGTGAATTTGATACGATTGTGGCACGAACGTTTTTCCATCAACATGGACAAGGGACGAGAGTAGGTAATGCGAGAGCGGAAAATAAATTTCATCTATTATTCATTTTTTTCGGATTTTTTTTTTGTTTTGGTTTTGGCAACAACTCATCCCTAAATAAAAAAAAGTTGTGTGTGTGTTTTGTATCCGAAGGCACATTTTATTTCGGCATATCGACATGCGAGTGCGTGAGATAAGACACGTTGTGCAGATTATCATCATATGTGAACGTTTCTGTGGCTCAAATGGATAACGGATGAATAAAGATAAATTTATGATTTTTTGTCGGTCGATCCCCATATTTTGTTTTCTATTATTATTATTTACCTTTTTTTTCTCTCGGTACCTTTTTCGGCGTCGTAAATTTATCGATAACATATTTTTTTTGTATTTCTGCATGGGCTTATCTCCCGAATCGCATGTACGTGAGTTCAGAGTGGTTGTTTGTTTGTTTGCACATTGCTTAATATAACTCAAAATGTCCCTCTGAAGTTTATTTTATCAATAAAAATAGATAATGTTTTATGAACTCTCGGGAAATTTTATCGCCGGAAACTGTTTGTAATTTGGCACAATTGTTTGGCTGTTTTTCTTTCGAAACTTTGCTCACGGGAATCTTAACGCTGTAAAAAATGTGCCTTGGAGACATTTTGCGTGAAAAATTGTTTCTGAGAAGTCATTTTTTGAGGCAATTAAGGAAAAATTGTCAATAATTTTTTTCACCTTAAAAAATCACAGAAAAAAATCTCATAGGAAAAATATTCAGGGACAAGATGATAAAATATTTATATAATTTTTTGAAAAATATAAATTAAACAGAAAATATTTTAAATATTTTAATAGAACTTAAATTTAGATTAGTTCAACTTTTACGCAGTTTCATTCGACATTTTAACAAATAATTTACATTTTGGAACAACATTTTTATTTTTAACTCATTTAATTAAAATTAAAAAATAATAATTAATAGCAAATTTGGTTTTCTAGTTGTATTTTTTTATTATTATGATTTTTTATTTTTTCTAGTAGTAATTTTCTCTAAATTTTAATTTATTTACTTTTAAAATATTTCAATTTTTTAATTAATTTAATTTAATTAATTTTTAATCAAAAATAATTAAAAAAATTTTAAAAAATTAAAAAAAAAAAAATAAAATAAAAAAAATTCATAAAAAAATATTCATGGGACAAAAAAATTTAATTTATTTAAATAATTTTTTGAAATATTTATCAGATACTTTTTTAAACTTAAAACATTTTCGTTTTAGTAAAACTTTTACACTATTTTATGAAATTTAGAATTTTTGTCTAGCTTACTTTAGATTTTTGACATTTTTATAATTTTTTTACATTTTAGAGCAACATTTATTATTTTTCACGCTTTTAATTAAAAAAAAAAATATAAAAATTAATGGAAAATTTAGTTTTCTAATTTTTGTATTTAAAAAAAAAAATTAAGCTCTATAAACCTTTATAAAAAGAACAAAATTTAATATTATTTTTTTTTTCTCTTAATTTTCATTTATTTACTTTTTTATAATATTTCAATATTTTAAGATTTTTTATGCAAATTAATTTTTTTAAATAAATAAATTAAAAATATTTATAAATAAAAATTCCTATAAAAATTAGAAAATATTTTTCAAAAAAAAATTATTAGCTCAATTTTTTATAAATTTAAAAAAAATAATTTTAACACTAAATTTATTAAATTTTGCATTTTTTTCTAATTTTTAAACTGAAAATGATTTTTAGCACATTTTTCATCAATTTTCAAAAAACTAAAAAAACACGTGCATTTTATTAAACATGTTTTTTTTCTATTTAACTTTTAACAGGTCATATGTCATCGCTCTTTTCTCGTTCTTTTCACATAATTCTTGGTGACACATGTTCACCTAGCCTTTTTTCACTACTAGATAACCCTCATAGATTTTTTTGTCTAACGAATTTTTAAACTTTTTTTTTGTTATAAAAAGAATGAAGATGTAAAAAATTTTTTTCTCGCTCAGACACACGAGGTATTCAGATAAAAATCTGTAAAATATGAAGCACGAAAAAATTTTTTGTTTAAACAAAACCAACACATTACAAACACACTCCGTTAATTTTTTATGTGGCGACAACGACGCGTGTTAGCGAGGAAATTCTGTAAAATATTTGTTTGTGTGAGCCGCATATTCACACATTTAACAATTTTAACAAACATCCAAAGTAACGAAGCTGTGGCGTTTTTTCGAGGCGTTAGGCGTTCGTTTATGGCTGAAAGGGGATATGTGAGATAAAAGCTTCGTTTATGTATAAAAATTGTTTACATTTTTGGCAATCAAACAACAAAGGGCATGATAAATTAGGGCGTTAATGTAACGCTTATATTTCCGTGAAATATGAAAGGAAATGTGTTTTTCCGAGAAAAGATGCCACATTTTCTCGAAGTTTCATGAAAAGAGGTGGTAACGAGGCACGTAAACGTTTCAAAAACAAGCACGTTTTTCCGCCACATTCATCTATAATTGTGGATGATCCATAATTACCCAGAAATTACCAAACAAACAATAATGTACTCGAAAACTGAGTGTTGATGTGATGATGATGATAATTACAGTCCATACAAAAATTAGCTGGTAGCCATGAGAGTTTTTAACTTCAACGAGGAAATGAATGTAATTTTCGTTGGGCAAATGTATTTTATCGAGCTGCTATAAATGTGGCTAAAGGTAACGATTATTAATCAGTATCAGTTACAACATCGAATTAATGTGGTGAATAAGCGATATTATCATTTTAGTATCATTATAACATGGAATTTGATTGAATAATGAGAGTAGAGGGGGAATGTGCGGTAATTTGATGGTCGGTGAATAACGTTAGAAATAGAGAACGACTTGTCCGATGGTATCCGGTTTAGACTTTTATAGATAAAATTTTATGTATCGATTGACATAAAAGAAAAAAGTAATTAGAAATTGATTTTTTTCGCGAAATTTAGAAAAAAAATAAAATGAAATTTTCATTTATACCTAATACTGAAAGGTCTTAAAAATAGTTTTAAATAGTAAGAATATGAAAATTTTCTGGTTTTTTCAAAATTAATTATAAAGGGTTTTTTTTTAATTTTTTAAAAACTAACTATAAAGGGTCTTTAATTCATTTAATTCTCTCTTAATAGGTGCAGTTCATTTTACTAAATACAGTGAAAATTTTATCATAGGGCAACTCTGAGTTAGGGCATATTTTCTAAAAAGGCACATCGATTTTCTATGGAATTTCAATCAAAATCTCAAACTTTGGGTTTTTCAACTACTTTTAATAGAAAAAAGTTTCAAATTGCCTAAAATATAATAATAAAGAAAGAAAAATTCAAAATTCATAGAATTTATCATTTTGAATTTTTTCAATAAATTTTCATATTTTTGAATATTTTTTTATCAAAATACAAAAAATTTAGCTTATGATCAAAAAAAAATTTTTTAATAAATTTTCTTTAAAAAATTTCTCATATATTATATATTATATATTCTCTTATTGGTACACTTATTTGAATTTTGGGTTCCCTATGATAGAATTTTCACTGTACATAATTTTAAGTTATATAATCCGAGCCAAAACTTGAGGAAGCCTTTCGAAGTCTTTAGTTCTTAACCGAAACTGGAGTCCAGAATTATTAAAGAATTCATATGAAGGTAAACAGTTTGTTGAGGTTTGATTATAACCATTCATAGCCATCAAATAATAGAAACTATAGATTCAGTTAATTTGTTTCAGTTAAAGATGAAAAGAGAATCGGCACGCATCACTGAAACCTTTATTGTTTCCTTTAGAAGAATAAATTACGGACAACATGAGCCCGTGACGTGGATATTTCGGCTTCTGAACAAAATCAAGAACCATTTTTCATTTACAGTTTTGCAGGACCTGGAAGGAAATTTTAGTTTCGGAGTCTCAAAGAATAGATTTAAGCAAATAACGATTGAACTGGCAACATCAGACGATTAGTCAGGAATTCCACCATTTTTATAGTAAGGGAATATTTTTTTTAATCTGGTTGGCCCAATCGCTGGTGAATTTTTGTTCTTTTTGTATCTTTTTATGTTTTATGTCATGCTAACTGTAACGCAAATCACATTACTTATCTGGACCAAAAAAGCAGATCGATGGCTTTTTACCCCGATTTTGAAAAGAAAACTTTTTTCATAGAATTCTTTTCCTATAGAGCATGATACTCATAAAATTTTCTTCTAAAAGGTTTCTTCGAAAAAGGATAATTTTTACCAAATTTTAATTTTTTTCAATAACTTTTATCACAAAATTCACCTTTGCTAATTCAACTTTCCGTACCCACTAAACCACGCCATCCATCACTTTATCTCTGAATATCATGCACAACTGCTCTTCATAATAATTCAGTACAACATTTAACCCGCCATCCACACTGTACGTGATTACCATTAAACGTATAATTAAAAGACCAATGAAACGTCCGTCGATTAGTGAGCAAATGAATAAACGATGACAGTTGTAATAAAACTGCGAGAGAAATAATAATAATCTTTTATCTGTAATCAATTGATTGAATAAAATGAACAAATTCAGTGACAAGATAAGCTTTTCATTTGTAAGCCCAACTTGCCATGTCGTTAAATCGAAGACGACGACGACGATCGAAGAAAATTGCTTCGCCCGACAAATGTCTTCTTCCAATTCCGGTCGCAAATAAATTTAACATAATCTCAGTACATGAAAAATGCGCGCGTGGAACATTCCGCTAGATATATTATCATTTTATGTCGTTATTATCAAGAGCATGTAAGGCTGTTATTATATTGTCAGGAACAACTGTTATTATTACGTTGCAGTTTTTTTTCAGTTACATCTTGCCAGTGACGACCATATGCCATTTTATTTCATTTTTGTCTTATCAGAAAAATGTGTTCGTTGTCAAATTTCGGGATCAATATCGATGTCACATGATGAAAAAAAAATCACCGACGAGATAAGATAAAAGTCAAGCACACAAAAAAAATCGTAAATGGAAATCCCATTGATAATAGTCTCTCGATTTTTATGCACTTTTCTCCGGTTTTTCGCCTTCTTGCTCATTGTCTGAGCGAGAAAAAATTTTTACAAAACGGTAGATGGAAAAATAAAATAAAGAACCAATAATCCAATTAAGTCCCTTTTTTATATAAAGCGGTTGTTGAAACCGCACGGCATTTTTTTTCATCTGTATCAAGGACTGCGACACATTTTTGTCGTGCCTCGATGTTGCTAGGCCGAAATTGCATTGCGTAAGAGTCCTTCGCGTGGCATGTGCAGAGCGCACCGTTTATTGTGTCATTTGCTTTTCTGATTGGACGACTGGGATACAGAAAAAATGAGAAACACGTGACCATGATTGTGAAATTGTCTCTTGAATCGAAAAAAGTGGTGATTTTAGTCTCTTGGGGGTTAAATTTTGACTTATAGAGAAACATAATTCCATAAAAATAAAAAAAAAATTTTTTCATGAGAAAATGAATTATTTTTATCTTTTATGGAATTAAATTTTCTCTCGAGACCATTAAATTTACCCCCATTAGAACTAAAATTCACGTTTTTTCGATTCAAAAGGTAAACTTGACTTGTAAATGACTCTAATTCATAAAACTTGATGTAATTGATTAAGTTATCATCAACTTTGATTTTCCAATTCATCGTCGTAATTGACTCAAAGTCCTTGATCGTCTTTAATTCGAAAATAATTTGAAAAATTTTTGGGAAAGTTTCCGAAATTACTGACCAATCATTTTTGGTGAGTCTTTCAATGCGTAAAGATGTCTTTTAATAAATTTCGTAAAATATCTCCGGAAATTTCCCCAAAAATGTCGCCAAATGGAGGAGTCCCGCCGCGTCTTAGTGGAATTGCTATTTGGAAAAATTCACCAAAAAAATCAGACTTTAATGAGATAAAATCTAAGGGAGAAGATAATTTTATCGTTAAATGGACAGATGGTAGTTGGCAAAAGGCATTTACTGAGACGTTCACTGGTAAGAATCAGAGTCGAAAAAATTTAAGTTAAAATTAATTGAATTTTCTTTAAGTAAAAGTCGCTTAAGTCAACTTAAGAAAACTTTAAGTTGCAAAAATTTCTCAAAAAAAAACTTTTTTCATTAAAAATGGTCAAAAATTAATTTTGACTTAAACTTAAGCTCTTTAAACTTGTGTCTTTAATTTAATCTTAAGTTGAAATTAAAAAAATATTTAGAAATTTAAGAAAAAGTTGAAATAAGTGAAAATATTTTTTTTTTATTATTTTGCTAAAGTATTTTTTAACAGATTTTGAAAAAAAATAAAGTTTTCGTAAAATACTTAAGTTAAACTTAAGAAGCTTAAGTCATAAATTTTAGATCATTTTTCTGAATTTAAAATACATTGACTCTAAAGGCGTAAAACTCAGATTTAAAACTAAAAAAATTACAAAAATATTTGACTGATGACTTAAGCTTCTTAAGTTTGACTTAAGTATTTTACGAAAACTTAAAAATTTTTTTTCAAAATCTTTTAAAAAGTATTTTAAGTATTTTAGACTAAATACTTTGACTTAAAAAGATTAAGTCTTCTAAGTTGAACCTTAAGTCTTTAAGTCAAAATTTTATTCGACCTAATTTGATATTTTTCTTCAAAAAAAAATCTCATTTTTTTTTCTTAGAATTCTGTGATTGCACTTCAATTCACGGAATAAAGCATTTTCTCAATCATTCGTGGTTTGAGCGTCTCCTGTGGATTGTCTTGTTCGTCATTTCAATCACAGTAAGTACTTGAAATTTTTTTCCTCGAAATTTTTTTCGGTCAATTTTTTTCACGTGTACCAGGGTTGCAGTCTCATGATTTCCCTCGTTTGGCAAAAATGGAATCAGAGTCCCGTGATTCTCAGTTTCGATAACAAGTTGATGACAATGGCGGCAATTCCCTTTCCTGCCGTTACTGTTTGTTCCGATGCGAAAGTCGATATCGATCAATTCAATTATCGCAGTGCCTACGAGAAATATTTGCGGAATGAGAAGTTGAATGAAACGGAAATGTGAAGATTTCTATTCTTTTGATGGAGACGACTGGTTGTTTATTTTTTTTTTTTTGTTTTTTAGCGAATATTTATTAGCAATTGATTCGAATTTTTGTAAGAATATTAAGGATCCGAGTAATTTACCGCTACCTGATAAAGTTATTGATAAAGAGTTTATGCGGGATTTGGCTATTCAAAGTAATGATTTTATATCATGTGAAAGTGGATTGAATAGCATTGGCGGAGTAGAACATTCGAATTGCATATTGGATATTCAACGGATTTCGACAAATGAAGGACTTTGTTACACATTTAATTTGCTCAATACAAACGAGTTATTGAATGAAGGAGTGTAAGAAAATTTAAACTATTTAAAAAAAACTTTTGACATTTAAAATTTTTTAAAAATAAAATAATTTAATTAATTTAATAAAAAATAATTAATGAATTCTAAAAATTTTCTAAGCTAAGAAAAAAAATAAAGTATCGTAATTTTTTTCAATATTAAAAATTATTATTTAATTATTTTAAATTATTTAAAAAAAATTTTTTTTTTATTTAATTATATTATTAAAATAATTTTTTTAAGTCACTTTTTTATATTTTTCATTATTTTTAAACAGTTTAATTTTTTTCAAAATAATTTTTTAATATTTTTCAAAAATTTTTTATAACTTAAAAAATATTGACGTTTAATACAAAAAAAAAGATAATTTATTTTTTTTTAACTTAGAAAATTTATAAATAATTTTTTCGTTAATATTTCAAAAATATGAAATATATTTTTAATATATAAAAAAAATGTTGAATTACAAATAAATTAATTAAAAATTTTTTTTTAAACCAAAGTTTAAATGACTACGACAACAACAAAAATAATAACATGTCAGGATGGCATCCTTACACTGGTTACGAGAACTACATTCGGGGTGTGACTTATCCAAAACGTAGTTTCGGAGCAGGCAGCACTCGTGGTATTAACCTTCACTTAAAGACGCGTCCTGCAAATTATGTCAATCAGTGCAGCAACGAGTCTCATCACGGATACAATGTAAAACTTCGTTTTTGAAAAACTTTTAAAAAATTAATCAAATAAATTTTCTCAGATTTTCCTGCATCCCCCCACCGATTACCCCTGGAAAAAAGAATACATGTACAAAGTTGGCATGGATCAACAAATGGCGATAATTATCAAACCGCCATCCATCATTACGTCCGAAAATCTCAAGGGTTATCCCATTCTCAAGCGCAAATGCTACTTCGAGGACGAACGAAAACTCAAACTTTTCCGTTATTACTCGCAGGCAAATTGCGAACTCGAGTGCCTGACAAGCATCATGTTCAAAAAATGCGGTTGCGTCGAGTACTGGATGCCCCATTTGCCGCACATGACGGAATGTAAGTTCAATCGGATCATCGACCATCCAAATTGCAGCTATGATGACATCGAAATTGCCATTCAAGAGGAACGAGTAAAGACAATTGTGGATATTGATAATCAGTTGGAGTGCAATTGCCTGCCAAGTTGCAATTCGATACAGTATGAGGCGGATCAGACGATGCTTTTGAATCGGGCGGAAGAGGATTCGGGAAAAAATGAGTAAGATTTTTTAACTATTTTTTAAGAATTATTATAATTTTTCTTTAAAATTCGATTTTTTTTTCATTAAAAATTTATAAAAAAAAATTAATAAATTTTTTTAATGATTTGAAATTTTTTTCTATCAAAGACCTGAATTTTCTCGAATTTTTATAAATGAAATTTAAATGTTTTAATTTTTTAATTGTTATAATAATTTTATTTTTTAATTAATTTTATTTTTTTAATTAATAAAGATTATTTTTTTCTTTTATTCAAAATTGAATAAAGAACCTTAAATTTTTGTTAAAAATTTTTAGATGTTTAATTATTTATTTTTTTTTTATAGAAAAATTTACAAAAATGTACAAAAATTCACGAACATCTTATGAAAATTCATCAACAAAAATATTTTTTTCTATTTTTTTTTCAGCTCAATAAAATACGTAAACATCCTCTTATATTACAAGACATTCCAATTCATCCCGATGAAACGCACGGAATTGTACACCGACTTGGATTTCATCTCCAACTGCGGCGGACTTTTGTCTCTTTTCATTGGCACATCACTCCTTTCAATCGTCGAAGTTTTGTACTTTTTCACCATTCGTCTCGTCGACAACATTAAAGCCAAGAAAAACCTTTAAGCGAGCCACGAGAATGAAACACGTGCACTTTCGCAAAAAGTTTGTCGGTTTCATAAATTAGCCTGCTGCCCATTCATTTACTTCACGTTAATTAGATGTTGTTGTTGTTATTTTGTGGTTTGAAGAGTTTTTGCTTGCAGCAATTTTTTGCAAAAAAAAATCCTTTTATCGTCGTTTCATTAAAAAAGTTTGAATCTTTAGAAGTTGTTTGGTCCATTCTCGAAATTTTTTTTGTCGATTTCAATGAATGGAATAATGAAACGTATTAAACTTTTTTCAACAATAAAAGTTACAAGTTTGCTCGTCTGGCAAATCTCTTCTTGGTTTCTCGAAATTTGAATAAAGCAAAAATAATTACAAAGATTTAAAGTGTTATTGTAAAACTTGAAATATGTATATTACGTCTATTATTACTTTTTTTTCTCTTTTTCTGTTATTTTCAGTGAAAGACGTTAACATTTACTTTGTGGATAAAAAATGGAAAATTTTATAGAAAAGAATCAAATGTAAAGTAACCTCGAAAATGGGCGTTTATGTTCTGGCCTTTAAAAATTTTCAAGTTTAACGAACCCTATGGACAAAAACTGGGCAAAGTTAAGTTGAACCCCATAAGTGATTAATTTAAATCCTTAAGGAATTAAGAGGTTAGTTAAAAAACTTCACAGGTTAATTAAATCCCTTGGAAAGTAATTTCAATCCAGTTTGGAGAAATTTATTGACAACTTAAATTTAACGGTAATGTATCTCGACATTAATAAGTAAAAAATTGAAGAATAATCATCTAGCAACGTCCTTCAAAACACTTCCTTCTGAAAAATCAGGAAAATGGAAATTACCACACTAATCAATCAAGTTGAATCAATTACCCAGAATTTAAGAATGGGAGAAAATTTAAAGTTCAGTTTGTGTTAAAAGACAGCAATTTTGGATACGATGGTTGCAAGAGTATTCTTCAACAAGACGTTCGAAGTAGTGCAAAAATCAGAACCGCTGCAAGAAAACGATATTGTGATTATTTGCGATTCTGACTCACCGAAAAATATTTTGAAGAGCAATTAAAGTTTATCATGGGAAAGACGGAGAGCTTCGAAGAGCAACTATTAATACAGTGAATGGTTTATGTAAACGTCCTGTTGTCAAGTTAAACAAATTCTATCTAGAAACCTAACATTAAGTGACGACTGATCGCGGTACTCAATTTGAATCTCTTTTATTTAAAGAATTAAGTAATCTTCTGAAAATGTCACACATTAGAACAACCTCATATCATCCTAATTCTAATGGAATGATTGAGCGTTTCCATCGCCAATTGAAAGCAGCTATTAGAGCTACAGACAATGTTATTAATTGGTGTGATGCTTTACCGTTAGTTATGTTAGGAATTCGTTCTACGATTAAAGAAGATTTGGGTTTCTCTCCAGCTGAAATGCTTTATGGGACAAATATTAGAATCCCTAATGAGATTTATGTACCTTCGGAAGAAGATCTCTTGAAAGATCCATCGGATTTTATAGTTTAACTAAAAACTGCCTTGCGAAATATTAAATCTGTTGAACCGAAAATTCAAAAAAATCAAAAAATTCACATTCCGAATGATTTATTTACATGTGAAAAAGTTCTTATTCGCGTTGACAAAGTTAAGAAACCTTTTGAGAGCGTTTATGAGGGTCCATTTGAAGTTTTACGGAGATCAAAAAAGTTATTTGTGATTAATAAAAACGGAAGACATGAAACTGTGTCACAAGACAGATTAAATAAGAGAGAAAGGCCGTAAGAAAAGTAAAAAATAATTTTAATACAAATGACTTAAAATACATAAACCTTTCAGGTTTTGAAAACGACGCTTATGTATAAAACGCTTTTCTAACAGTTTGTTATATGTACTCAAAGAAATTTTTTTACTCCCTTTGGTTAATGTTAAAGGACTAAATAATCTTCAAGACATTAAACTAAATCCTTTTAGGATTTACTTTTGTCTCTTTAGGTGTGAAATTTACTCCTTTTCAGTCCACCGAGTATTTTGCACTCACGAACGCATAAACGCAGCGAGTTATAACCATTATTTCTCTTTCCTGTTACTGCCGTTATTTTCAAAAAGTTTTGTTGCTTTTCGAGGATGTTTGTAATTAAAAACAAAGAGAACAAAATAATAATAATCACGAGATGGCAACGAGATGAGAATTCAAAAGGATGCAATTGTTCTGCAAGACGTTATAATTTGTAGCAATTTTTCATGCTTTCCACATCACAAATTTTCTGCCAGAGAGAAGGAGTGAAAACGAACAAATTGCTTGTAATCAGCGCGTCATTACAGTGCTTTTAAGATTTTTCTCATTTTTTTCTTTGTCACTTTAGGTCATTGGGTCAAACAGCATCTCAAACCCTCGCCAAAATAATTCCGATCACGATGACTCATTCCACTCTTTTTCCGAGGAGTTTTATCAAGATTATCATCAATCACTCGGAATTACGAAATCTAAACATGAAAAGGCAATAAAAAAACAAGTCCCTTTCCTTTTGCGCGGCCTTTTGCTGGGAAAAACAGATTCCTTTGTATTATTTACGACAAAAAACCCGGACATCATCTTCATGCAATAAAATAAAATAAAAAAAACATTCAAGATGCCCTCTCGTAAAATGACGAAACACGCAGGTAACAGCAATTTTGTAAAGTCATTCAGAAATTTTGTTCGTACTAAACTCATTTGTCATCATTTTTAGTGGTATAGTCGAAAGTGGATGACGAAAGAGATCTTATTAACATTAATTTTTATCTTAATTTTTTTCTTCTTCCATCTTGACCTATTCAATCAAAGGTTAATGATGCAGCAAGAAAAAAAGAATTTCCTCACTAATTTAATTACTTTCTCTTCTACGAACAAAAATAATAATTAGTGGATCACGATCCATAATTAATGACATTTTCTATTTTTGGTGCACACATTGGATTTTATATAATTAATTATCGATTTTTTATTCATTATTTATTTAAAACCCAGAAGAAAGGGACAAAGAAAATCCACGAAATCATTTAATTTTTTTTGCTTTATGAAAATTAAAAAGAGAAAACTCGTTGTGTAATTGGAAAAAGTACAATTAATGATTACTGAAAAAATTTACTAATTATTATAATAATTTGGGCAAATGTTTACTAACTATTAACATTGACACATGAAAATTATTGGTAAATAGAAAAAAATTATTTTAATGTAAAGTCATTAATTGTTTAAAACTTTTATTTTCAGAAAATAAAAGTAAAATTATATTTTTCGTTTAATAATAAATATTTACTTTTTTTTTATCAAAAAATAATAATTTTCCAGTGGGACAAAATTACCTTTTTTAAGGCTCTGGGGTCTTGATAATAAGCCCCTCAAATTTGTAATGAAGAAATTACAAAGTTTTCATTTTTTTTGAAAAAAAAAATTTTTTTTTTAAATTATTTTAATTTAAAAATTATAAAAAAATATTTTAATTAAAAAATTATTTTATTTAATTTAATTTAATTAAAATTAAAAAAAAAATAAGTTAAACTTTGGTTAAATTTAAATTATAATTTTTAATTAAAATTATTATTTATTTTAAAAATGAAATCTTTTTAATTCTGAATTCTTAAAAAAACGTAAAATATATTGTAAAAAATCAATAATTAATTATCAATAATTAAAATTTACTTTTTAATTTAATTTTTTTTTATTTTTAAAATTATGAAAAAATAGTAAAAATACAAAAAGATCACTTTGATAAAATTTTTCATTATTTTTTTAACTTTTAAATAAATATTTTTTAATTATTTTTTTTAATCAATAGCAATTTTTAATTAAAAAAAATTAAACAAAGAGCAAAAAATTGCTGGAAAAAATTAATGACTTTTCAAAAGTAGATTTGCCTCATTAAATTAACACGAAATTGCATTAAAAATGACTTGTGAAATTTTCTTTTGTAAAATCCATAAAACGAAAATTTTTATAAACTCAATTAATTATACTTAATTACGATGCACTAAAAATCCAACCATCATCGACGTCAATTCCAATAAAAAGTAAATTTCACTGAAGGTCACACACACACAAACGATTGCATTTATTGATTCATTGTGTGTTACTAAAAATACAATTACTTGCAATTTATTGTGCATTTATTTACAGAGAAACACAACCACCGACCACCGACGTCCTTAATCTATTTATGAACAACGAAAAAACTGCACATTGAACGGCAGCAGACTCACAAGTGCAGAAAATATGCAAATAATTGCGTAGAGAATTTATGTCACTCACTTCACAATTCCATGACACACATAATAAAATTTAATGATGCAGTTTAGACTCGAACATTGAGAATTAATTAAGTGGCTTAAAAAATAAAAAAAAAAGTTTCTTGTGAGCTTGACATTGTTGTCATATATAAAAATTCATCCACATGACAAAAGAAGAGGATTAGGGACAAATTTCATGCTTTTCAACTAAAGTATAATAATGTGATGTTATTTATACTAAAAGGATAAATGTAACACTTTTAATCCATTTTAAATGATCGTGTTGGAACCTAAACTGGATTATGTCAGGTGAGTCAAGGTATAAACAAAAATTTGATAAATTAACGAAATTTTGAATTTTTTTTTTTTCACGAAAAAATATTTTTATATAATTTACCTTGTTTAATATTTTTTATAATTTTTTTCACAGTTTTTATATTTTTTTAACACTGAAACTATTATTCTAATATTTATTTTATTTTTTATTATTATTATATAGTTGTTGGTGTGTGAAGAAGAAGTGTGAAGATAATTGTTTCACTTGTGGCAAGAAAAGTACAATTTATTATTATGATATAATAATTGCTTACACAACACAATAAATATTCTCCTGGTAAGTAAGTAAGTACTACAAACAAGTACAAACGAGAAAAATGTTTATATTGTAACTTTTTTTTGTATATATTATAATTTTTTGTTTAATATTTCATTTTTTATTATATTTAATTTTTTCTTACTTTTCTTCTTTCTTATTTTTTCTCATATTTTTTTTCTCTTATGCAGAAAGTTTGTTGTTTGTATATTTATTTTATTCCGCACAACTATATTAGCATTTAATGTGATTTATTTTAAATATTTACATTATTATTATATATCATTATTATGGGTTGATATTATATTAATGCACTTATATATTATATTTTTAACATATTTTATTCAAATTGTTTTTAGTAATAATATTTTCATAGAATTATATTTTATATTTTTTTTAACATTATTGATAATCATATTATTTCATTTGTTATTATAATTTGATGCATAATTCGTAGACAACTTAAAAAGTTCTGGAAAACAAAAGAAAAATATTTTTTAAAAATACCAGTCGCATCCTTTTAATTTTACTAAAAAACACTTTATGAATATTTAATTAAAATGAAATTTTTGAAATCACTTTAAATTATTTAGTTGTTGTTCACAGATTTAAATAACGTAATTAAAATGGAATGAAAATAATATTTTGTAGCATTTTAACCGAAATTCCCAAAGTTATCGTTTCAAATTAGGCAAACACAAAATAATTCAATTTACATTTGTGCGAAAATTTTTCGTAGCTAAAGTGTAATATTAAATTACTGAATCAACATAAATAAAATTAAAAAATTTTGATGCGAAAAAACAAGTTGAATGAAATATATTTTGAACTTTTATTTTGTAACTTTGTTTTCCGTACTTTTTGATCACTTTGCGATGATGATTCAATTATTATTATTATTATTCAATCATTATTTAAATATTTTCAACGGAATTGGATTATATTTTATTTTATATATGTTGCGTATGTAACTTAATTATCATGTATTTTTGTATTTTATTTTAACGAATGCCATCGTTAAATCACTGTAATATTTTTTTTTTATTATAATTTGTAATTAAGTCATTAATTTTTTTAAGAATATTTTTTGCTCAATTTAATCGGAACTTTTATAATATTTAATTTTTATATATTATTTTAAATTTAATGTATTTTTTTAATGTTTATATAATTATTTTTATTATTATTATTTATTTCAGTTATTTTTTTTTTTAATTTATTTAAAAGAAGATTGCGCGCACCCCAAATTTCTTGGTTATGGAACTAGACGAGATGAAATACGGTTTGGCACTGAAATGAACTTTTCAAACATTTGATTTTTCTATTTCTACATTGGAAGTGGCATTTGATGCTTTCCATTGAAAGTGTTCATTTTGTTGAATCGCAAGTGCGCCGGCGCACCATTCTATCCTCGATTAATACAACACACCGAAACACATATGGGAAGGTAGAAATTTACAATGCATTAAGCACATGGTTTACAACGATATTTTTTGTGATGATAAAAGGGAAGCCCTGTAACGATTATCTTTGTGGATTTTTTTTGTACAAACGAAATAATAATTTTAGGCAAAATATATTATTTATATTTCGCTTTAAATCAAACACACACCACGCTTGGGAAATATGATCAGAAATTGTGCGTTGTTTTGGAAACAATGCACAAGAAGGACGTACATGTGACTCAACGTGGATCTGACAGACGGATGGCATTGAAATATGATCTTGAGAGTATCAAAGCACACAAAAGGAGCAAACATCATTTTCAATGTTTTATTTTTTAACATACATTTTAATACACAAATATATGAGAATGAATGTTTGTAATAACGATAAAAATCTTGCATTTGCGGTAAGTACGAAAAGTTCTATTTATAAAACGCGTCTGTGATAAACAATTGAATTTTGTTACGTTTTATTGTAACAATCGAGTATCAAATGGTCTGTAATTTATTATTATTATAAATTTGTACAGGGTGTTTAACTAACTTTTAACCATATATTTATTTTTAGGTTACTTTTTGGAAAAGTTCAGTTTATTGAGCAAGAACAAAGTTTGAATAAGATAAAAGCAAAAAAAAAACTTAAGCCCTTAAGTTTATATTTTGATACAAGTCACAAAGGCAAAAACAAAGAAATAGAACAAAATGACACTGAAACTATTGAAAAGGAACAACTGTTTGTCAATAGATTTTAACCATGTCAAAAGGATGACCATATCATTCAGGAGATTCGATATGTCTGGTGTCCTTCGTAGAGATGTAATTAAACAATCAAGTGATATAATATTTTTTACTGGAAGTGCAGAAAGACAATTATCTAAATGATATATGATACGACCACAGTTTCATAAGCTAATGCGAACATTAACGCATTATCTGAAAAATGTCATAAGGCATTAAAGTTCAGATGTAAGCTGTCAGGGTATTTTAATTATGCTGACTTCGACACCAGTGTCCGGGAAACAGGAAGAAGCATTGAAGTTCTAATCTGCACTTAAAAAAGTCAATTTTCAAATTTCATTTGTTTTATTTACCAACTTCGAGACGGTTGATCCCCAGATCCTTCTTGATGTATTGTCCGTTATGGTGTTAGAGGAAACGTTCTGAAATGGTTTCAATCTAAGCTAAGTGATCGAACTCAACTAACAAGATTCAGTTGCGAGTTATCAGATGAGTTTCCAAATGAAACCAGAGTACCTCAAGGTAAACCACCGTCTTGTTCATTGTTTAGTTTATATGTTAATGAAATCGTGAAATTTGTGACTAAATGCAAAATAAATCTTTCTGCGGATGATACTTCAATATGATGGAAAAAAATACAAAAACAACCTATTTGGGCTTCTTTCTTTCTGTATTAGTCCAACTCTTTTTTTATACTTACTATAATGCCAACATCGTAAACATTTTTGAGCAATCCCTGAGTAAATTTTTAGAAAATTTCATTTCTATTTTAAATTAATGGTTTTGCAGACAAAAAGAAATTTTTACGGGAACAAGAAAATAATGGAAAAAAATTGAACACACTGTACATTGATACTTTATTTTGTTTAAACTATTACAAAAATACTCAAGACTTGCCAAAAAAATTCAATTCAATTTATGACCAAAATTCTTTTGCTTAGAGCAAATAAATGATGTTAACATTACAGCAAAAATCCAATTCGCCACGTTTCGCCTTTAAAAAAAGTTTTTAAAGACGATATCATTTGTATTATTTTGCAATAAAAGTTTTCCACACATTTAAATATTTTATTATATTATTATTATTCTAAGAAATGCATTTTTCAAGGTTGCGATTCTTTTCAATCCTTCTATTTTTTATTTTATTATTATTATCAATATTTTACTTATTCAATATTTTTCTCTACTTTTGCTCGTTTTCTCGATTTTTTTATGTGTACATATTATCATCATCATCGCTGCAATACACATTATACGTATAAAAGTGTACCAGAATGATAACTATAATGGTATTATCATCATTTACGTCATTTTCATACAAATGTTTTGATATGACGAAGCGTTGCTCGTGGAGCGGGTGCGGTTCGAGGATGATGAGTTTGAATGCGAGACGGCAGAGAAAAAAAATTGCACAAGATGAAGGAGAAAATGACTGTCATTTATTTAAGTAGGTCTTGACAACAACAACAACAACTACAATCACAACAATAGTATAAACAAATAATAATTTCATTCATTCGCAGTTTCTTTTCTCTTTTTTACGAGCTCATTTTCAATCTCGGTCGATCTCCGTCTCGGGTTCTTATGTAACACAGCAAAAAAATATAATTTTCTTTATAATAATATTATTATTAAATTTATGTGCAGTGTATTATTGCATGTGGGGCTTCATCTTTATTTCATTCACGATTGAGGATTTTTTTTCTTATTTCTTTAAACAAATCTTTTACGTAATAATCTGTCGATAGATCTCGTTTTATACTTAGATATTGAAAACTTTCAATCATTGCATGCACTTCGTTATTCTGTGACTGACGTTGTCGTTGCTGCTTTCTTTAAAATGACAAATATGCCTTTAAGACATGCGAAAGAAAGGAGAGGAAAATGAGCTGAAAAGCTATTTATGGCACATCTGATGACAAGTAATGACAGACAAATTGCATCCGATGTGTTTATACAAAAAAATTCAATGAATTTTTTAATGATATGAAAAGATTTACGTTCGAAGTGAAATTGTGATGAATTTCCGTGATAACGATTTGATGATGAAAAAAAAATAATTGAGTGTCAAAGAGTGCAAAAATAAATATTTTTTGTGGATTTGATAATTTAAATTGGAATTTTACAGAAATTTAAAAAAATAAAATAAAACAAAATTATTTTCAATTTATGGGCTCAATAAAAAGTGTTTAACTGATTTTTTTTATTTTCTAAGAAATTTCTTAGATTTTTAATAAAAAAAATTATTAATTTTAAATTAAAATTAAATAAAAATTTAAATTAAACTGAAAAAATTTTTTTGACATTTTATTTAAATAAAAAATTGAAAAAATGTTTAAAACTTTTTATTTATTATTTAATTCAATTTCAAATTTAAAAAATATAATTTTAATAAATTTAAAAATTAAATTAAATTAAAAAAAAAAATTTTTTTCCATACATCATTTTAAAAACTAAATTATAAAATTTGTTATTTAATTATTTATTTATTTTTTTTTGTTAAAAAATAATATGCCAATACCAATTCACAATTTTCATAAAAGCAACAAATAAAACTGAAAACCCAAATGCAATTTAATAAAGTCAGCGTTATGCAACATTTTTTATATCACAATATAATCACTATCATGCAGCTTGAAAAAAGTCACAAAACAAAAAAAAAACTTCAAATTGTCTCGCAATAAAAATGCTAAACGAGATCGCTTTTTTCACGATAAAAGTACAGTAAAAAAGGAATAATTTTTATTATTGAATGTTGTCTCCTAACTCAATATTCTCCGTGAAAATGCACTTTTTCCTCATAATAATGGAAATCAAGTGGAGGTAGAGGGAAACAAAACAACAGCAGAAAAAAAAATGAGAAAAATAAGATAAAATAAAATGAAAACAAACGTATTTTCATTTAAAAAGTCTCCTTGTTGTGTATCCTGAAGCACTTTTTTCCCTCCGTTTTTTTCTTCCTCTTTGCTTTTGTGCAAGTCAGCTGTACTTTCGACTTTTTGTGTGTAAAATGCGAACAAAACTGGATAAAAATATAAATAAAATGTTTGTAAAGATAAATAATAATGGAAATTTGTATAAAAATCGTTTTCCTCCTTTTTTGTTTTTTTTTCGTATATTCTTGTATATTTTTCTTAATTTCTACGTCAATCATTTTATTAGTTATTAAATGAACTTTTTTTTTACCGCAATCTTCTTTTTAATTGTATTTCCTCGAAAAAAAAAATTAAGATAAAAAATAATGATTTATGGGTTATTTGCTCTTTAATTTATTTATTGTGAAAATTAATTTCTTTGAGATTTTTAATATTCGAGCAAAAATTTTAATTATTTAAACTTGAATAAATTTTAAATAAAAATAATTTCAAAATTTTTCAAAAAATAAAAAAATAATAATTTTTCAAAAAATAAAAAATAAATAAATAAAATAAAATGAACTTGTTAAAAAATAATAATTAATGAACTTAAAAATAGAAAAAAATTCTAAACTTAACTTTTTTCGCAAAAAAAAAATAAAAAAATAAAAAAATTTAAAAAAATATTTTTCTATCTAATTTTTTTTATTTAGGTAGCTAGTTTAATAATTAATAGTATTTAATTCAAATTAATTTTTTATCATCTGAAATTTCGTGCTTACTTTTTTTTGTTTATTAAAAAAAAAATATTTCAAAAGTTTAAAACTTTGACAGTTGTATTTTTACTAGTTTTTGTTTAACTTTTAAAATATTATTTTAAAATTTTTTAACAGAAAATATTTGAATGAAAATAAATAATTTACTTTTTTTGCAAACAATTAAAAAAAATTAATTGGTGAAAGAATTTTTTAGACAACATTTTTCTTGTCACAAAAAAAATCCCGCACTTCAATTCCTTATCGCCATCATGCCCAGACTCACAGCTGCTGATACTCTTTAGTCTTTATATTTGTATTATTTAAATTAATGCCATTGTCATTACCGTCATCCCAGCAGCTACCATCAAAATTTTAAATGTTTGTGTCATCAGCATCTACCATCATCATTATTAATAATCTCTCTCGCATGCGACCCGCTGCTTGTAAGCCATGCATGTGTAAAAGTGTTGTACCGAACATAATGCATGTTTTTCATCCAATTTCGGCACAACGGTCGAACAAAAGCGCAGTCAGACATGATTAAATGCCGAGAAATACACACAAAAATACAACAACAACGAGTCAAGTCACAAATGGCACAATATGCCATAAATTTACATGCATCTCAATTTATTTATTTTCAACATTTGTTATTCGATGAATTCGCTTCGATTATGTGATTGATTGTTTTGTTGGCGAGCTAATTGTGTTGCAAAAAAAAACTTTTTTTTTTAGCCGAAAATCGATTTAAATCCCGAAAAAGTTATATCATGCGTCGGATCTCCCAAAGTTATGTAAACAATGTGCGATTAATCCAATCACTGTGAAAACCGCACTTTATCCCGCACCGAATGCCACGCTCAAATTGGCATCGCATCAATTCGCAACAACAGACGGAAAAATGTACATCACATCACCAAATAAATAATTTGGATTCATTAAACTGGATTATTTTCTCGGAAAATATAAATTAGTTCGCAATGCTCTATTTGCCGAAATGGGGGTTCAATAAATTAATACAGTGGCTAGTGTACTCTACGGATGAAAATGGGGTTGAATTAGTTGAAAAATATTTTTTATACTTTTAAAGACACAAAATATCAAAAAATTAAGGTAAAATTATTTTTTTTTTTCAAAACAAAAAAAAATAAATATTTAAATAAATAATATTTTTTGATTTATTCCGAATTAATTCGAATTTTTATATTTTTATATTTCAGGGTTTCTAAATAAATATTTTTTTATCTGAGTTTTTTTTAAATAATATAATTTTTATATAATTTTCAAAAAATAATTATTTGAATAATTATAATTTAATTATTTTTTCAGTACTGAAACAGATTTATTAAAATTTTTTAATTTTTTTAAGTTTTCAAGCCAAAAATAAATATTTATTTTGTGTCTCAGAAATTTACAAAACAATTAATTTAAATTAATAAAAAAAATTATTTAAATCATTTTAAAAAATAAAAAAATATTTAAAAAATTATAAAATTGTTCATGTGAGTCATAAGAGGTTGAAATTCTTTTAAATAATATATTAGGTCATTAAATTTTTATTTTTAATTTTTTTCTCTTTTTATTATTATTTTTTTTTTATTTTATTTTAATTTTTTAATTAATTTAATTAATTAATTTTCAATTAATTTTTTTAAGAAAAATTTTTAGATATTTTAATTTTTTTTTATCATAATTTTTTTTTTTTTTTTTATTTTTTGTTTAGCAATTCCTATAATATAACATTCAATTTTTTAAAATAAAAAATTATTTTTCACCCCTTTTCTATCCGTAGATCACATTTTGCGTATCGACACATAAAATTAGTGAGAGAAAGTTACATAATTAATTACTCTGTGTGCGGTTCATAAAACAGTCGACATCGCTGTCGCTTGATAAGAGAGAAATTAGATTAAGTACCAGTCGTCTCCACATCAACGATAAATAAATATTCTTAAGCTTCTTATTGTCTAGATTAAAGACTGAAGCGCATGAATTATTGGTGAAAATATTTCTGGGCATGAAACCGCACACACGTGCATTCATGGCATCAATTTTCATAGTTTGCTCAAGCGATTCAAGCCGGTTTGAAAAATACAATTTTCAACTTGACTCAACATGAATAATTAATGGAAATAGAAATTCCTCGCCAACACGTATACGGCTGTACGGAAAACTGTCCGTGAAACACTTTCGTGAAGCCATATATGCAAGCCAACGCGTCGTTGTGTGTGATATTGAAACTGAAGAAATCAAGAGTGTGATTAAATATTTAATTAGATGAGTTTATTTTGCGGTTAAAAATGTATCGTTATAGACTCGATTGTATCGTCGCAGCAAGTCGAAGGAAATATTGATACAATTACATGGAAATCTCTCGGTTTTTGTTCATTTTAATGGAAAGGTAAGTTCGATTAGATGGGAATGTCTCATGAGAAATTACGAGACGAAAAGTCGATGAAAAGGTTTGCGTTAATAAAGAGATGGATAAAATTAGTTCATTCATTGTTGTTGAATTTTATTTGCTAATTATTTATAATTAAAATGAATTGATTTTCGATAAAATGTGAAATTTTTAAAAAATATTTTAGAGCGGAGAAAAAATTTTTTTTTTTTTTTTGATAAAGAATTGATATAAAAATTTTTTTTACCTTATTTTGTAAAAAAATGCAGAGTTTTATGAAAAACTCAATTTATTTTATATTTTTACATTTTTTTATTAATTTATTTTTATTTATTATATTTAAAAATATAAATAAAAAAATTAAAATAAAATAATTTTTTTTTTAATTAATTTAAAATTATTTAAATATGAATAAATAATTGGCAATTTAAAAAAAAATCAAAATTTTATGCCAAATCATAAATAAGAAGAAAAATGAATGAAAAAAATTATTTAATATTTTGACGAATATTTTATTTTATTAAATTTAAAATTTATTCTATTTAAATTAAAAATTAATTAATTTAAGTAGTTTAACTAATGTAATTAATTTAAATATTATTTATTATTTTTATTTAGTTATTTTTTTAATTTAATTTTTTTATAATTTAATAAATAACTTAATTAAATTAATATAATTTAAAAAAAAATTATATAATGTTCGATATTTCATTAAAAAGCTTTATTTTGCACTAATATTAATTTATACAAATTTAAGATTTTTTTTTTTCATTTTTAAAATTTTTCAACTCTTTACGATCGATTTTTTTAAATTGTAATTTTTGATGTTCAATCGTAAAGTGGAAATTTTTATACAATATATTTTTTCTTTTCTATTTTTTGTAAGAAAAAAGTTGTCTGAATGCTCCTCTTACAAAACATGAACATCATCATTACCCAAACAAAAGCTGTAATTTTAGAAAAAAAAAACTCCCCACTAATGGGCCTTAACAACTATAATAAACGCTAAAATTACACTTATGTATCATTTTCTCATATGTGACAATGTTTTCAAATTCTAGCATGAAATTCAATGTCGTTTTACAATTTCTTTTGAATTCCATTGTGAACGAATTGTGAATCTTATTCATTTTGTGTCTCAACAAAACGTGTTCAAAAAGCCATCATTTTAATTGAAAAATTTGCTAAATATATGCAGCTTGTTACTTTTGTCTGAATAAATTTCATGTTCAGATTCACGACCATTTTTAACTTGTTTTTTTCCTCGTTCTTTTGTATTTTATTTGTAGACAAAAAAAAAGTTTGTTGTTTGAAATAAAAGCAGAGTTGCTTTCTCTCTCTATTTTATTTTTAGGAAAAACTTTGTCTGTTCAATTCGTGTTTTTTTCTGGCATTACAAGTCCACAAAAAAAAATCGCACACGTACAAAAAAAGTTTCAAATCCAATGTTTTGTCCGAAAATTTCCAACAACATAACTCAAGTCTCTTCAATAAGAAAAAAAAAAGATTTTTTTTATACTTAAAAATTCAACTTTTGTTCTGTTTTAAAGATAATTCAAGTTGATGTTTTGTTTCATTCAAGCGAAAGCAGTAAGTAGCTTGAGTTGCATCAAGACATGAGAAAACTTGTTTCTTTTCATTTATTTTTATCAAAAAGACATGAATTCGGAAATGGTTGAATTTTTGCGATTTTCTGAACTTTTAATATTTTATGATTCTTTGACTTTTTCTTTTGAAAAAAAAAATATAAACTTGATTATTTCTACTTGAGCTGTTTTCTTCTTTTGTATCTTTTGCATCATCAAGCGTATCAATAAAAATGATAATAAATGAAAAACAAAAAATATTTTGAATTAACAAGTGAAGTTTAATTGTAGTATATATTTTTTGTCAGGGAAATGGAGTATGTCATAATGAAATTTGAGTACATGAAATTTTTTTTATTAATTTACTAAAAAAAATAATAAATAAATGACAGAATAACTGCAGCAAGGACGGATCCAGGGAGTCTGAAAGGGGGAGGAGGGGTCATAAAAATAAAAAATTGTCTTTTTTGGTTAATTTTTAGGTATTTTTTGTTATTTTTTATATATTTTTAGCGGAAAGTTGGATTTTCAGCTGGATCCGCCCTTGAACTGTAGAAATAAAAATAAAAAAAAGGTTGACTAATAAAATAATTAAATAAATTAATTTAATTCAATTAATAAAATTTATTTATTTAACTAAATTTACTTAATTAAATTAATTTTATTTTTTAAGTAAATTTGTAAATAAATTTAACTATAAATTTATGGGATAAACTAATAAAAAAAATAAAAATATTCCAATTTAAAAATAAATTTAAATAATAAAATAAATAAGTTCGGTTTTAATTTATAATTTAATTAATTTAATAAAAAAAAACTAAATAAAAATAAACTAAATAAATTTTAATAAAAAAAAAAATTATAAATCAATAAAAAACAAAAATTATGTGAAATGGTAACTTCGAATAAAAATTGAATAAAATATTAATTAAAAATTTAAAAAACTTTAATTTAAAAACAAAATGATTAAGTATCTAAAAAAATAAATAAATAAAATAAAATTTTTGTAATAATATATTTTTTTTATTTAATTTAAAATTTTTTTAAATAATTAAAAAGTAAATTTAAAAAATGATATTTTTGAATTAATAAGTAATAATTTTTTATAAAATATTTTTTTTATAATTTTGAAAATTTTCGACAGTTTATTTTTTTTAAATATTATTTTTTGCCCTATTTTAACTTATTTTTAGCTCTTCGTTGCCTCTTTTGAAAAAAAACAATGTAGAATATAAATTACAAATAAAATAGACAAATGTGAGACAAAAACAAGCAACAAAAATATCCTTGTTACATTCATTCATTCTCATCTATTGATTGATGTTGTTTTTTCCTCCTCTTTTCAATGCCTCGTTGCTCGAGTTTATCATTTTAATTTATAATAGAAGCAGTTTCTTCAGCGATTTTTCTTGCAGTTACGTGTCACTTGGGAGCAATTTTTTTTTTCTTAAAGTTTTCTAAAAAAACGTAAACTTTGATAAATAATAATAATATAAATTGCTTTCGAAATCTACACAAACATGAACACTTTGGAGGAAAATTGCATCCAATTGATTGCTTTGAAATGACATTTATTCGGAATGACACACAACAAAAAAACACGAGAGAAAGATAAAATTTAAAATGAAATACAGACAAGACAAGGATATTAATTTAAAAGCAATTTTGAGATTTTTTTCTGTTCGTTTGTTTGCTCATTGATGGCATCGCTTGCGGGAGAATGAGGCATTGGTGCTTTAAAATCGCATTATTTTGTCAATTTGCCTCATTTGTATGTGTTCCATTCATTTCGCAAAAACAAAAAGGATAAGTTCGGTGTGCTTCGGACCATTGACACGAATGTTAAGTGTGAAAGCGTGCGCTGCGCAGCGTGCATTTTTTGCGATTTAAATAACTTCCAGTGTCCAAGCCTTTCCAATGAGGTACGCGTGCGCTGCAGATGCTGTTTCGGTGGAAACGAGAATTTTTTTAAAAAACCGAGTGAATGAGTGCGAAAAGAGTGGGAGACAATGTATCGAATGAAATAGAGTAGAAATAGATAATAATAATGATAAAATAGACAAATGATTTTTTTCTTTCTTTTATTTTTTACTCGACGTTTTGTATTCATTTTCATAGATTTTTTCGGGTTGTACGAATGTGTCTAGGAAAATGGATAAAAAGAGAGCGGAGATTGTCGTTAGTATTATTGCTGTTCAAACGCCTGCCTGCCTGCTGCTTCTGACACATTTAGTTCAATGTCTTTGTCAATATTGGAACAGCTGATTTTTTATTGTTTTGTAGTTTTGAATGTGTGACAATGACTTTATTGTATGTTTTGCAAGAGAAAATTTATATAAATAATTGAAAATTTTTTAAATAAAAAATTATTTGATTTTAAAATTTTAAAATTGAAGTAACGTAATAATTAATGTTATTATTTTATTTAAAAAACATGGCGGTTTAAATTAAAATTTATTAAGAATTTAATTTTATTTTAAAAAGTTAATTAATAATTATTAATTTTAATTTAATATTAAATTTTATTTAATAATAAAAAAAAATATTAATCAATTGAAAAAAATAAAATTAATTAATTTTTTAAATTAAATTTTAACACATTGAAATTACAAAATAAATAAATAATTATTTTTGATGAAAATTTTTTTAATTAATAAATTTTAAAATAAATAATAAACTTAACTTTAAAAGAGTTAATAAACATTTTAATTATTAATTTTTTAATTAAATTCAAATAAATTCGATGTCAATTATTGATAAAATTGTTAAAAAATTTTAAGTTTAAAAAAAAATAATTTTTTAAGTTAATTTTTTAAAATATTTTCAAATTTTTACCATTTTTTCAAATAGCTTTCAGTAAAAGTTTGAATATAAATTTATTTATTTACTATTAAAGTTAATACATTGCAAAACTAAAAATTTAAAATTTCTAATAAAGGTATAATGCATATAATTTTTTTATGCTTCTGATATTTTAAAAAAAGCTTAAACAATTTTTTTTTGCCTTGAAGAAATAATAAATTTAAAATAATAAATTGATTTATAAATTTTGATGAGTTTACGGAAATTTTTTACTGTTTAGCCTGATTTTTTTCTTTTATTTAGTAAGTTTTTCATTTTTGACAGTACTTTTAAACTATCTTTCAAGTTTTGGTCACGGTCACTAATTACAACAAAATAATGTTTCCTTTTAATTTTCTGACATTGATTTATTTTTATTTTATTCATTCCTACAAGTTACTTACCTTTCTTTAATTTAGCTTGTTTTATTTCTTATTATTTATTTCGAAATAAAAAAAATACCATCCGCCTCCATTTGTAACAATTACAAACTGATTACAAAAATTGTATAATTCCCATAAAACAAAAGAAAGATTAAGGCAATTCTTTCTTATTATTTCTTATTATTCCCCATTTACAAAGCTCTGCTCAAAAATATTTATATCTCGAGTGCCTTTTTTTCTTTCCGAATAAGTCAAGAAAACTTATTTCTCCATTTCAAAATGCGACATAAAAAAATTGCGAAATCCTGCAAAGTAATTTTCTATTGTTCTCATATTATTCGTGCATGTTTGCTACAAAAGTATATCGCAAATGCTTGAGTTGGAGCAAGTACAATTGTTGAGGATAATTGTTGCAGAAACGATTTTGAGTCTTACTTACAAACATAGATACACACGTGCATAACCACTCAAATCATATATGATGCGATGAATATTATTATTATTTTATCCATATCCATGGAAATAAAGCGAAACAATGGAAATGATTGCTAGTTACTAAGCATGTATTTATTTTTTTGCCGTTCTTGACCTATCTTTCTATCTACCGATAAAATTGGATGCCAAACTCAGTGCAAAAAAATTTAAGACGCAGTTAAAAATTTTTTTAAGAATGGTTTTTTTTTAAAGGACTTTTGAAGTTTGTTTAGAAAATTATTTTTTTAATTTTTTCTGTAAAAAAAACTCTAAAATTGAATATTTTTCGCTATTTTATTTTTTTTGTGTAAATTACAAATATGGTCATAAAATTATTTTCACTTTAAACAAAAGATAAAATTTTTAGAAAATTAAAAGTTTTAAATAAATTAAAAATTTTAAAATTTTACTTAAAAAAAATTGAAAGTTTAAAAAAAAACTTTTTTCATCGATTTTTTTATTATTTTTTTTTAAATAATAAATATTAAAAATTAATTAGAAATTTTTAAATAATTAACTAAGGATTAAAAAAAAACTAAAAGTTAAAAAAAAGATATTTTTTTTATGATTTTTTTTTTTAAATGATATTGATTATTAAAAAATTATTATAAATAAAAAAAAATATTAAAATAATAAAAATTAATATTAAAAAAAATATTAAATATTAAAAATTTAAAAAACCTGTTTTAATCATTTTAATTAAATTTTCATGAAATTAAAAAAAAATAAATTTAAAATTTTTAAAAGTAAGAGAATTTTTTTACCTTTCAATACCTTAATCATTTTTTTCCACAGGGCAGATACATACATGGCAGATCGACAAACTAAACAAGGACGATTGCAGCAACAATGTATGATTATGACAATTAAACACATTAGTTGTTACTTTTGTAAAAACTTTTCAGTTTATTTTTCTAGTCAATTATATTAATTAATTGTTATTTATTTTATATTGATTTTTTTTGTATACAATTAATATACAATGCTTGTTTAATTTTTATTTATATATATTTTATACTTTTTAACTTTATTTATAATTATTACGGCAGATGTAGGTTTTTTAAGTAAATTACTGTTTTTTTTCCTATAATTTTTTTTTGTTACTTTTGCTACGTAGTGATGATGATGTATCTCCTTTACAAATTCTTCTTTATAAAATACATAAAAAAAAAAGAAAATTTACTTCTTCCCTTCCGCTATTTAGTACTAAACTTTTTTTTACTAACTTTTTTCCCATGTATTTGTTTATTTACTTATACTTCTAGTATATTCATTTTTTTATTACAATTTACATTATTAATGTTTATAATAATAACTTTTACACGTTATATTACTTTTACGATATTGGTTGACTTTGTTATTTCCTGCTCTATGCTTTTTTTTCATTTATACAGAGACACGTTTCAAAAATGTGTTTTTTAGACGATTATTTTATTTTTATGTATTTTTTTTTATTTTGTGTGGACTCGAAGCTAGTATATTTATAAAAACTACACAAATATTTCTTTGTTAATGTTTAATTTTGTTTTACAGTAATGTCCTTTCGAAATATCATCTTTTGGTGTGTAAGGAAAAATTATTTTTATACATAGGCGCTTGTAAAAAAAAAATATAAATATTACAAAAAAAAAACATTTAAAAATAAATATTTTTTTTTTTTTTTGAGCAAATTAAATTATACAAATATAGGCCCTCGTTGCATTTTATATAAAATGAAAGAATTTTGAGAAAGTCCTTTAGTCCGAGATTTCGTTTTTTCTTTAGATTTTTTTTACATCGAAATAGTTTTTTTTAATATTTTTTTTGGTACATCTAAATTTTTAATTTTGATACATATTTTTTACTTCCAAATATTTTTTTTTTTTGATAATAAATATATAGAGATATTCTGTTTAAAAATTTATTTTTGATTTAAATAATTTTTTTGTTATTCAAAGTCTATCAAATTTATGGCTAGAGGCTACAAGAATTTTGTTGGCTTCAAATGTTTTAAATTTTGGTATAATTTTGACTTTTATTTTTTCTTACCTCCGCTGGAGCTACCGTGATCGTCCACCTTCTTTGCTTTGGCATGAGCCAAAAGTGTCACTAGCTTTTTGTGAGAATCTCCCACAATCCAGCCATGTTGCTGCTGATGATCGTCACTGTCCAGCGAATCGTCTTCATCGGGATTTTTAACGGGTGCCGATATTTTGCCGAACTCATCATCGTCACTGGATGACGAGGACCAATAGTAGAGCATTTCGGATGCGACACGTTTTCGGCGACCAATTGGTTTTGTGTCTTCCGCTTCTTTGCTTTTCTGGATGACCTTGAGCTTTTCCTTGTTTTTGGCGTTCCAGACTTTAGCTGGAAGCGTTTTGATCGAGTCATCGGATTCGGAGTCGCTTGGCGGGGGAGGGGCAGCGATGGTAGTACGACGTTGTTTGATAGTTGCTGTTTTCTTTACGCTTGGCTTGAGGTGATGCTCAAAGTCGCTGTCCGAGTCATAAGCGACATTTTTGGGTTTATTTGATGTTGTTTGCTTCTTTCTGCCGCGAGATTTTGGTTTTGTTTCGCTTTTGTCTGGTTTAGCAATTGTAACTTTCTTTTTCGGTGCAGATTTCTTCGCCTTTTCTGAAGCTTTGCCTTCGTCTTCGCTCATCGCCATAATGGTGACTTTCTTCTTATTCGGCTCGGGTAACTTGTCGAAAGATACTTCTTTAGTCTCGTTAGCTACAGGTTCGAAAGCATTAGCAGTTGGTGTCGCTGGCTCGTTGTTCTTTGAGCTACTCCTAATTTTACGTTGAGCTTTCTTTTCAGCATCTTCAATCAATGCGATGATATCTTTCGTCGTATGGAACTCTTCATATTCATCAGAGCTCCATGTTTCAACGAGATTCTTTGGTCGATTTGTGGCACAACGACGTTTCGGTTTGCGATTACCCACACCAATTAACTCTTCGATTTGCTTCATTGACATTCCCCATTCAGCTTCGATGTTAGCGATTTCATGAGATTTCTTCGAGTCCGGTGAAAGACTTCGTTTATCGTTCTTAGTATCGAAAGATAAACTTTTTCCATCGGAAATTTTCTTCGCTTCTTGTTTTCTTTCATTTTCAGCTTTCAAGATGTCAAAAAGCTTGTCTCGATCGATTTTTGGTTTCGCACTTGTGTTTTTAGCTTCCGGAACTTTTGGTTTGGGACCATTATCCTTCTTCTTACTGAAAATTTTTGCCATCATCAAGGACTTTTTCTGCAAATTGGCTGGATCGGGCTTCTTCGGTTCTTTTGTTTTGGTATTTATTGAAGTAAATGAATCGCTGGATGACTCACTGCTCGATACAGAACTATCGGGATTATTATCGCCATAGACAAAATCATCTCTGTCCGAAAAACTGGTACTCGATTGTTGACTTTCCTCATTTTGCACAATCGTACTTGGTTTTACCGGAGTATCGGTGATTTTATCGATTTCTGAAGCAGGTTTTGAACTTGCCTTTGGAGGTTTTGCTCTAAAAGTGTCCTTTAATGGTTTATCAGCTGAATCTTGAGAGTCATCAAAAGCATAAATGTCCTTTGAAGTGCTGTCAGCTACACTTGAATTCTTGTTGTTTTGTGTTGATTTAACGGTTTTCGGTTTTTGGGCTTTGGTTTTGAACATTCGTTTAGCAGGCGGTTTTTCCTTTGATTTTTTCGCCTTTTTACTCGAGTTTATCTTCAAGTTCAACGTCATTTGGAATGGGATCTCCTTTCTTTACGTTATCCATATCAAGACCTGTCGTTGGAATTGAAACTTTAAAGTTGTCAAATCCTTTCATAGCTGCCTTTGTCTTGATTTTTGAGATATTTGAATTTCTCGAAGAAGCAGTTGAATGCAGTGATGAAGCATAAACCGCATTAGCACCCTTTGTTTCCAAGTTTGGCGAAGAAATAGGTGATTCTTTATCTGAGTCAATGAATTTCTGGTTGTTACTTGGTCGTTTATCCAGCAAAGTTGAGCCAAAATGTTTCTTTGATGGAATTATCTCATTGTCACTGTCGTTATGCGACGATTGGAAACTGTCACCCATATCGGAGAAGCTATCGTAAAACTCTTCTCTCATAATTGCATTTTTATTTTCCATGGCAGCGGAATCCAAATGATTTTGTGACACATAATTAGCGAATGTTTTCCCTTTCGATGATCTTCCTTGTCGACGAAAAGCATTCGGATTTGAATCAGACGAGATGTCACTGAACTGGTTGATGTCACTTTTAGGAAAAGCTGCTTTGGGACTGCTACGAGAGTGAGTTGGCGGAGATTTAACTGAATATCCGATATGATGTTGAGTGTTTGCAAAATTACTTTCGTTTCCTTTAACGACTGAAGAGAAATGTGAAGCGCTTTTGCTGGACTTTGTGCTTTTTAACATGGAACAAACTTCATAGAAGAGACGTTCTTCCGAATTTAACTGCACTCGTGAGTTGTCAGGTGCCTTCCGAATCAATGAGTTTTGACGATCGTAATTTGGTTCAATGTGTTCGGGCGATGATATTGGCTCAATTCCGCCAGGTGACAGAATTGATCGCATAGGTGAGCGAGAAATTCTGCGCATTGGAGAGCTTGTTGGTGAATATCCGGGAATTAGAATGTCAGGTGTGTTTGGTTTTGAAATGATTGGCGATTCGGGACGCTCATTGAGAAGCATGTCTTTCACTGATTGCTTTGGCTCAGGAGTAAGTTCTCGATGCACTGGTTTCTCAAGTTCTGCATTTTCTTTTTCTTTCTGCGCCATCAAGTACTCGATCTCGGAAAGCTTTGCGATATGTGACAAAGTTGTTTTATGCTTTGACAAACCATCAGCTTTCTTAAAGGTCTTTTTACAGATGTTACAATTGAACTCTTCATTAGTTTCGGTGGATTCCTTTCTCACTGCCTTGCGCTTTTTGTAGAGCACAGATTTGCGATACTTTCGTTTTCTCGGAATTCTCGAACCAATTTTTCCTTCAGACTCGTTTCGACAAATTGTGTAGTCCGTTATTACGCTGCAATCATCATCCATATCCATGTCAAGTGCATCTGCATTTCCATTATCTTCATAGTCTGACACACTTTCATTTTTATCGGTGAAAATTGTCGTTGGAACTTCTTCGATGCTGACACGTTTCTTGTTAGTTGTCTTTGATGGTTTTTGCGTAAGTGGAAGTTTTTCGTCGTCTGACTCTGAAAGTTCTGCCGTATTGATGAGATTGTTGACAATTTCGTTAATCTTTAGCGATGATTCATCGAGCTCATCATCGTTGAATCCAATCTCATTAAAACTGGGAGTATACAAATCAGAATCACGTGAGTTTTCAATCAAATCACTCAATTTTGGCGACTTTAACTTAGTTTCCTTTTCTAAGCGCACTGAATTTCGTCTCTTGGGTGTTTTAGTTGTTTCAGCTGGAGGTGTATCGATCGATGATCTCTTGTTCCGCAGTGACGTTCGTTTTGGTTCAACAGATTTTTTGGGAGATTCCTGTTCAAGTGATGCTTTAGAGGCTTCGATTTCATTTTTGTTATCCAAAACTTTGTCAAGAGCAGATGGTCGAAGAAAGACACTTCTGTTACTGCTATTTGTTGGCGAAATTGGCGTTGAATGTGGATCCGTCATTTCCACAATGGGAATATTTAATCCTTTGCAGAAAATATTCAGAGCTGCCATTTTATCAACAGAAGCACCATTTGCTGAGTCCAGATGTAGTTTGAGCTTTTCTGCATTGCTTTCTTCTTTCTGTGCATTCTTTTTATTGCTACTAGATTTTTTGCTATTTTTCGATTGTTTGACTTTCGTCGACACATTACTTGAATTCTTGCTGATATCCGTTTCAAATCCACTCGAATCAGCATCGTTTGACTTTTTCACATCGTCTTTCAAATGATCAAACAAATCAGAAAGAATAGCATTTCTTTCGGTAGCTTTCTTTGTTTTGTCTAATTTTTCTAAAGACTCGGTGATGTCCAGATCAACTGAAGGTAGATCTTTACTTTTATTATGCAAATTGTTCACAACTTTTTCTTTACTAATTTCCAAATCGTTCTTTTCTACACACTTTGTAATATTTGTTGGTGCACTTTTTTCTGATTTATGTTCGTCATTCACTACTTTATGTACTAATTTTTCTTCTTTTTTACTTTCTTTTTGATTATTTAATTTTGAGTTTTTATTTTCTTGCACAGTTATAGAACTTTCTATTTCATCTTTTTCTTTTAAATTTGACTTTTTGTTGTTCACTTTAGTTTTGATTTTCTTTGATGTTTTAGTATCATTTACAATTTTAGCAGATTCATCAATGAGTTTTTCTTCAAGTTTCTTTTTCTCATGGATAACACTGATGTCTTCGAGCTCAATTGACAATTTTCTGGTACGAATCGTTGGTCTGCCTGATAATTCTGATAAACTTATGTCGTCATCGGGATCTGATTTGGAATTATCTAATACGGATACAGTAGACGGTTTTTGTTTTTCTTTCTTCTCCGCTTTTTTAACCGTGTTTGTTGTTTCCTTAAGTTCGGTATTTGGTACAACTTCAGTCGTGTTTTCTTCAATCACTGTGCGTACTTCAGGCTCGTTGACTTTTGCTACTTGGGTGGGTTCAGATTTGTTTGCCACTTGTTTCATTTGATTTAAAATAGCAATTTCTTGTGCGAATTGTTTTCTGGTGGTACGTTTGAATGATATTTCTTCGTCGTCAATGAACGTTGGAATCGATACAGGAGGTGGGACAAATTTCTTCTTTAAGTTGTTTATCTTTGCCTTTTTGTTAGCAGGTGGCTTATCATTTACATCCTTTTGCTTATCTTCGATTTTTTCAATTGTTTCGGAAACAGATGGTTTATCGTCACAACTTTTAACAACTTCTTCCTCTGGTTTTGCTTCTACGATCTTTTCTTCGACTTGTTTCTCTTCTTTCAATAGTTCTTTGCTATCTTTTTCTTCTTTGCTCTTTTTCTTTATGTTTTCATTTGGAGTTTGTTCTACTTTCTTACGTATGGGTGACGTTATACGACTTTCACTCTCACTTTCCATGGCATCTTTAGCTTTTGCAGCTGCTTTTCTTCGTGGAACAGGAGTGGTTCTTATAGCAGACACTAACAGCTCGTCATTGTTCTCGTTCTTTTCGCATGAGAGATCGTGCAGTATCTTCAATTCGTCTTTTCTTGAGTTATCAACTTCTTTGAAGCTTTCTAGCAATTGATCTGCAATAATAGCTGCTAGTTCGTTTTTACGCTTCTTTCTTGCTTTTTGAACCGTTTTCAGTTGATTCTCTTTTAACGACTCATTGTCTATCAATTTATCTGATTCGATGTCTTTGTCATCTTCTTTTAGATCATGAGACTCTTTTGGAATGTCTTCAGGTTTTTCTTCTTCAATATTTTCAGGTAACTTTTCAACATTCTTATCATCGATTTTACTTGAATCCTCTTTTGATGTTTTGGTTTTTCTTTTGTTGATTTTCTTCACTTCCTTCGCAACACTATCATCGGATGGTTTTTCTTCAACGTTTATGGATTCATTATTTTCTTTTTCTAACGGTTTTGTATCTTCTACTTTGCCTTTGACTTTTTTCGATTTTGCTTGAACTCTTTTCTTATCACTAACATCTGAGTTTTCTTTCATTTCATTAGTTTCCATTGTTATAGGTTCTACTTTGTTATTCAAAGGAGTAGTAACTTCCATGACGGTGTCTGGTAAGGGTGAATCAACTATTTTTCGAGCACTGTCGCGTTTTTTAGGCGGCATTTTCTTTGTTGGAGACTTCTTGATTTTTTCCATGGAAGTTACTTTTTTACTCAACGGCTCATCATCACTTGGATTGTCCAAAGCTTCAACAACTGGACTTGGAGCAGGTTTCTCTTGTCTTTGTGATCTACGAGGACTTTTGCGTACTTCAGGCTCAGGTATTGATAAATTTTCTGTTTCTTCTTGGCGCTGTTCTGATTCCTTTTCAACCAAATTAGAAGATGACTTTTTCTTTGAAACCTTATCAGGCTTTGGTTCAGGTTCATCTGCTGGCTCATCGTCGAACTTTGTCAAGTCTGGATCTATACCCAGTAAACGAATACTTTTTCTTCGATAACCAATTCGAGCTAATTGTATGTCATCAAGCGGCTTATTTTCGACAGTCTTACGAGTTGTTGTATTATTTTTATTTTTCTTTGAATCATTTGCTTCCTTGGATTTCTTGGTTGCAACTTCTTTTTCAACTAATTCTTCTTTTTCTTCGATATTATGATTTGCAATATCTTCCACGACAGTTGATTTTGTCGTTTTCTCTGTAATGGAGTCTTTCTTCTTTGGTTCTTCATTCAAACTTTTATCCTTTTTGGGACTTTCTATAGAAACTTTCTTTTTGCCACCCTTTTTTGCTTTTGCTTTGGATGCTTTAACGTTATCTTCCTCTGTTGGCTTTTCAGTTGGCATATCTTTCTCGTCGTCAGTTTTATTGAGACCCTCTCCAGATGGAGGAGATCGAACTTGATCTATTAGCTCTTCAAAGTCTGTATCTTTTGAAATGATATGTGCAGGCGTTTCAGCATTCTGTGTTGGCTTTATCTGCTCCTTATTTGTTTTTCCCGATTTTTTAGATTTTGATTCGTTTGAAGTTGTAACTTTAGGTTCTTTATTCTCTTCAGTTTTATCTGTTTTTGTTGTATCACTGGTTGCCTTTTCAACAGAATCAGTTTTTTGTTCTTTTTCCGATTGCTCTACTTTATTGGTTTCTTTTACTTCTGCAACATTTTCAGTTTCGGAGGGCTTTTGAATTTCAACATTGTTCGATTTTGTTTGTTCAATGGATTTGCTCTTATTTTTAGAAACGCTCGAAGCTTCATAAAATTGAACAATTGATGCATCACATTTTTGACTTGATTCTGCTTCAATGGCAGATTGCTTTATAACGGCTTCAATACTATCAACAATCGTGTCAATCGATGAATATTTTGTTCCTGGCGTCTTTTGATCCGAAACTGAAGGTATTTCCACACTTCGATTTTTGTTTTCGTGCACTTCGGTCTCATTACGCAAATTTCGTGGTTTTGGTTTGCTACGTCGGGAAGAAGACGATCTACTTGAGTTACTGGGAGTACTTATTTCCGGTAAAACTAATGGCGTTGATGTTTGCTGAGGTCCAAAATCGATTAAATTCATTGGCGGCGGCGGTTGGAATGGCAATGGAAGTGGCAAAGGAATCGTGATTGCCGGAACACCCAAACCTATCATGCTTAAGACTGCTGCAGGAGGTAAATCTAATGGAGGAGATCCCATCATCGACGGCATTTCATAGTTCAATATTTCGGGTTCTTTGACTTTTGGTGTGCTTGATTTTCGTTTGTTACTGCTGCTTGACGATTGATTTTTTGAATAATCACTGACTGGCGGCGTCAAATTTGGCAACGAGTATGAAAATGATGAGTTGAAGCTTTGATGTTTATTCGTAACATACGGCTCAGTAATTTGAGGAGGCGGAGGTGACATAAATGACGGCGACATCGAAGAACGATGACTAACAGGACTTATCATATTTTCAACAGAATGCCGAATTGCTGGTTTCTTAGATAAATCCAACACTCCATCTGCAGTCCAAGTAATTGGAGCTTGATTCGGGCTTTTAGGTCGAGACTTTGCACTTAAATCCATGGCTTCCAATTCTGGTTCTGGATCATTATGCATCGGTTCGACTTGCGTAACGATCATTTTTGGAACTTCCTTGTGAGCAGGACTTAAAATTGGAGGCGAAATCGGTTCAAGAGCAGTACTTGACTCAACAATAGGACTCGGCTCAATAACAGGACTTGGTTGTTGATGTTGCAACTTTCCAGTCAACATAGCAATACAATCTGTTAACTTTTTGGGCTTTCGTTTTCCTGGAGGTGTTTTTAGAAGATTTTCTGTGGATGTTCGTAAAGCAGGCGAGGCGAGTGGTGTGAACGAAGTCTCGGCAACATTTGTATTTGGACCGCTAATTGGTGTCAGTAAGCTTGACGAACTTCCTGGTTGAGGACTGACTGTAATTGTTAGTTGGGTATTAGCAGGAATCTTGGGAGGCACATTTTCAAGTGACAAATTGATAACATTCTTTTGAGGCAAAATTTTTGGCTCAGGGTTTATTTTACTCGATGTGGTTTGAATCGCAGGTTGTTTCTCTTCGGTAAATTCATTTTCAAAATCTTTTTCAACACTGCATATGGATTTTCGAGCTTGTCCCTTTCTTCTATTACTTCGACGATTGGCAGGTAAATTCTTTGAATTTTCATCTTTATTTACAGAGGTAATTTCAGGTACTTTTGGCTCTATTACGGATTCTGTTGTCAATGGAGCCTTTTCAATAGCTTCATCAGTCTTTTGAACGCTGTCTTGGACAACTTCTTCTTTTTTATGGTCGGTTTTAGATTCTGATTCTTTTTCTTCTTCCTGAACTGCTGTTTCCTCATCTTTCTTTTTACTTTGATCATTATTTGTTGAAGTCGTATCAATTTTGTCACTTGAGGAATCCTTAACTTTTGTTTCTTTTTTATCAGATAAAACGTCTCTTGATTCTTCAGTATTTGGCTCTTCATCTTTAGCTTCTACATTTTTAACATTAACACTTCCTTCTACATTTTCTTTTTCTTTCGTACTTTCTTTCTCTTTCGAACTTTCTTTTTCTTTCGTACTTTCTTTTTCTTGAATTTCCGGTGTCTTTTCTTCTTCATCTTTGATCATTTCAGGAGAATTGTTATTTGAACTACGCGTGTTTCGTTTTGTCGGAGACTTGGAAAATGTTTTTGATAAATTTCGAATGACACTTTTTGCTTTAGCATGCACTTGTTTCATAAATCCTTTCTTTTGATTGGAATTGGATGGAGAAACATCTTTTACGGGAGTTGTTTCTTTCGAGCTACCACTTGAAGTTGAAGATGCCGATGAACGTAAGCTTTTTCTTTCGGTTTTTTGACTAGAATCACTCTTTTTATTATTTTGCACTTTAGTACTATCGAAATCTTCTTTCTTCAACGTTATTTGAGGTTGCATAGCCTTTGATTGTATCTTTCGACGAATTGTTTGATTGTTCAGTGATAATATTTGACGACATGTACGCTTTGGTGGTAGATTCTCGAGCATTCGTTGGATAGATTCAGCTAAAATAAATAAAAAAAAACTTTAACATCTATTGACAAATAATAAAATTTCAAACAACTTACCATCACTAGGTCGAACTTTTGGCGTTGGCGGAGGTTTTGGCTTCGGACTTTCAGTATCTTCTTTTTCGTCTTCCTTGTCGTCATCAGTTTTCGAAGTTGATTTAGGACGTCGAACTACATTCATCCCACGAACTACACGTCGTTTCTTTCCAAGTAATCGACGATATTTTAGTCGTTTTTTCACTTGAGCCCAAGCATAATCGCCAGAACAATCCAACATGTGTCTGTGCAAATCAAGTAAACTGTTGGTATCTTTATTGCACTTGCTACATGCTGACTTCAGCGGTGACTGTTGGACAGACGATGAAGATGTTGTGCATGTTTTGCTGGAAGATTTTGTGTTACTATCTGTTTCTGTAGTATTAGTTGTAACAACGCTGACAGATGTTGATGTGACACTATCCATTGAGTCTTCAACAGAAATCGCGGTTTCTTTTTCCTTTAAGCGAGCAACAATTTCATTTTCCGTCACGTTAACAGGTCCATGTTTTATAAGATCATTTAATTCTAAGGCTTTTGTTGGTAAATAAAAGTTGTTGAAAAATTGTTTTTCAATCAACTCTCGACCAACCACTTCGTAATGCGTACAACTTGTGTGCGGATGTCTTCCACTTTTGTGCTCTTCCAGATGTTTAATAGTATCAAATTTGGCGCCACAGCAAAAACAAATATAACATCGAGGACGAGCCCATTCACCACTTAAAATCAATTTACTTTTGGTCGTTTGTTGCGATGGTAGAAGCTTCAGAATTTCTGGGATATAATCTTTGTCTTCTTTTTTACTGGCGAAACTAGTTGACGGTTGTTCTTTTGGTTCATCTTCGTCGGGATCTTTCTTGATAACACGTTGTTCATCTTGTTCAACATTAATTTGAGGCAACAGCCTTTTGTCTAAAATGCAATTTAATTGTTCAACTATCCGTCGTTTTTCTGTGCGCACAGCGCAATTGGCCTCGTCTTTACTACTCGTATCTGATTCTTTCGTTGCCAGCAGATCTTCGTGTTTCTTTCGCATCACTAACTGCGTCCACATATCTAATTTAGACAAATCTCTTAAGCCACTAGTTGGTTGTTTAACTTTCTTCACAATCTTTCCGCCTTCATTCACATATTTGTATTTTTTCACCAAGTCCCATTTCCATTTCCAGGAGTTTTTCGTCATTGGTTTTTTGTACTTGTTTGATGCACTCACGCTCTTGCCATACTGATCGGCTGTCAGTAGCGTTGGGAAAGCCGTATTCGTCGATAAACTTGTTGCTTCGTGAATTTCGCTATCGGTAACTTGCGGATTATGCACAACTGTGCTTCTTACTGTCGGGCATACAGCAACAGGACTCAGAGGACTAGGTTCCGTTGGATTGCTATTCAACTTTCCATCAAGGTGACAACTTAAATTTAGCCTAACGTTATTACTGACTGTCTCATAGAAATCTTCGTCAAACGTGCAATTCAGAACCTCATTTTTGGTACGTTGAATGACAAATTCATTGGATTCTGATGCATTGAGATTGGTAGCTGAAGTTCGACCGCTACGAGATCTGCTTGGGCGATATGTTTCAGAACGTGGCGTACTTTCTGATGGCGCACCTCGACGATTTTTTGCACCTTTCCGAGTACGGGGAGAACGATGTTGAGCAATTCCTAAAAAAATATAAATTATTAATAATTAAATAACAGAATTAAAATTTAAAACTCACCTAATCGCATCAACATCTGTTCCTTGGCCGACAAATGAGAATCCTGCATTGATTTTGCCGCGTTTCTCGTTAGCCGAACATCATCCATGTCACGTTTAGAAGCCTGCATTCGTGCAATTATTTCATCCTCGAAATCCACAATCACGCTCAGTGGTTTTGTGACGGGAAGCGATGGCCTTTTCTGAGGTATCTCTTGATTATGGACATTTTTTAGATGATTGTTCAAGTTGTCTTCATTGACAAATCGTGTCGTGCATTCGCGACACGCAAAATATTTGTCATTGTGTGCTTCGACAATGTGATTAAAAAGTACATCGAGATCATCGGCTACCATGGGCGAGAGCTTGTTACTTGTACAAAAAGAGCATCCTGAAAATGCGTCTGCCGTCGATGACGTTGGCGAACTTGATGAGATACCATTGTTGTTCGATGTGTTGGTGTTTCGAATACTGGAACGCCGTCCCTCGGATTGTTTGTGGGCGCGCTCCGTGTGCTTTATGTGTAACTTTTGACTGGAAAATGTTCGATCACAATAGAGACACAGAATTTTGTTGTGATTCTGCACATCTAAGATACTTTTGTTGGAGTTTTCCTTCGATTGTGTCAATGAACCCAAGATACCCGATAACCGTTCTAACGGCAAGCTACAAATAATTCCCTTTGAACTGCTGATTAAACTAGTATTCGAGTCATCGATATCTTCCTCCTTTTTTGGCGTAACTATATCTTCTCGGTCACCGCGATCCATCGTGGACGATGATTTGCGCTCTTGTGTTTCTTTCTCCAATTCATCATTTGTCGTGCCATTTTTACTGTTTGTACTCGCAGAACTTTCGTGTTCGGCATTCAGTCTTGTCTTGTGTGAATTTTTTGTCGTTATGTTCGTGGCAGCGTCTTTAATGTTATTATTTTTCGGAGAACAACTTTTTTTGTTGCTGGATTTGTTAATTTCGTCGGTTTTCTTGTTCCCATCGTTCGTCGACTCATCCTCTAAGTTACTCGATTGTTCATTGCTTTTGTTTGGCTGGACATTTGCGGATTCACTTGTTTTTCCTTCGCTAACGTTTTCATGGTTATTGGCTTCTACAATACAATTTGTCTCTAGATTATTATTTGAAGAACTTCTACGATGGACCATTGTAATCTGCAAACAAATGAAAAAAAAAGTTAGTAAGTTTCTGTTGCAAAGTTATAGCAAAAGTTCCATTGTGTCAGTGTCGAGGAATCGCTAACCAGAGGTCTACTCAACTAATTATTTTATAAACAAACTTCGCACAACACATAGTGACGTATGTCATCGCAGCGCTTTTTTATATTGTTATTATTAAATATAAATTGCATGCAACACAAAAAAATGTACGAAGAACGTGCCAACAGCCAGCCAGCTAGCTAGCAAATTGCAAACAGATGAAATAAAATATATATAATGGAGTTGAAGGGTAGAAATTGTTGTTATTCCTTTTGCTTGCTGGCTTGCTCGCTAGCATACCAACAAATAGCACAGAAAAAAGATATGGATAAAAAAGGAAGCATACTGTATACTTCGTAGGTATCTGCGCTTAGTAAGACTTCTCTGTGTCTGTTGTGTCATGCATACACATTCGCGTACAAAGAAGAGAAGACGAATAAAAAATCAATATTTTGTTTGAAAAAAAAAGAAGCGAATCTAAAGTTAGAGGACGGTCAATTTAAGATCATCCATTAAATTTGTCTTATTTTTTAATGAGGGTTCTCCATCGGATATGCCTCTACCACTGACTTAGCAACAAAAATTATGATAATTGTATCGTGTCGTATGCAATATTTAACGAGTTTGTAACAACAACCTACAGCAACAACAACATCAGTAACTGCGATGTCATTGAAAGCATACTTGTGCAACTTCAGGCTTACTTTGCACACATACCTTGCATTCTTTGCTCACACCTAACATGCAATTATTATAAATACATGTGAAACAATAGTGTCATCTTGACTACTTCAACCATATCAAGAAACAAAAAGAAGCGAATTACAAAAAAAGTAAGCATTAACTGACCATTTCAAACAGACTTTTTTTGAGCAGTCAACCAAACAACAAATATTTTGTTTAAAATGTTAATGAACTCTGTTTCATTTTTCGTGCATGATGTGTGTTGTGTGTCAGTCTTGTCTCATATAGACGATATTTTGTCTGTTTTATTGTAAGACATTCACTGAAATGCGTTTTCATACATTCACGAAACATGCATGTTTTCCCGTGGCAATGTAACAGAAATAATATTTGTAAAGTAGCAACAACAACAACATCATGAAGTATTCTGCTGAGTAGCATTTTAAAGTATGTGATGAAAGCTAATTGTAATAATTTTTGCGTCTTATGGGAAGAATCTAGGCCAGGATGACACAAATATCAAAACATTATAGATTTATGATGAAATTTAATACGTTTTTGAATCTTTCAGTAAGTAGCCGCGAGACTTTGTAGACACGACACGAGATCTCTGTTATGTAACGAAACTCGTTCTATTGTTAGTGATAAATGACGTTTGGATGATGCAAAAATTGTTGGAGAGTCAAATGACTCTCATAACTCTTCGTTCAAGTTAAACTTGATTAATTTTCATAATCACAACAAATGAGGCTCATCAACTTGCATTTTAGACACAAAACAAAGTTGTTTTTTTGTACATACAAATAAAAACATCACGGTCATGCATTTTATAGCGTCAAACAAGGCCATTTAGTTTCAATATGTCAACACAACTTCGATGAATGGATTTTGCTGACCCAATTTTGAATTCCTCATTTTTGTCTTATCTTATTTGAACAAGTCTGAAGAGAAAAAAACATTTTTGGAGGTAATTCTTAAAACAGCTGATCATGCAATGAGACATCTATCTAATAATATTATCCCCATAAATAGACAATTATCAATGTTTTTATTTTTCCTACATGTACGATTCCTCATAAAAATGTATCATACATGCATCTCCCGTATAAATGTACATAATTGATTTTTCAATTTTTGTGTATATGGAGAAAAAATGTGGCCGACGGCAAATTTAAAAGTCAAGTTTCATGGCCCACATTTGATGCAAATGCCATAAAGTTGCATGGTTGTTCGGCAAATTATTCTGCGAAACCATTGTTTTCTATTAAATGCATTTAAATTCCCAGAATTCTCACGAAATTTCGCGTTAAAGCGAGTTTTTTTAGGATGAAACATGGCTGCCAGGCGTAGTCGCCGTTATGCATTTGTGTGGGTGAGATATATTACTTTGTTTTGCATTTGGCTCTCTCCTGTCTCTCACGTCATCGTACGTATGCACACTGCATAATACACTTATATAGCAACACATTGTTTGTTTAATTAACAATTTTTTTTTATTATTGTTTATGTTTTGATAAATTTTCATTCACTTTTTCAGGTGAACAGGTCTTTTCACGATGCGACAATGGAACAATTGCACTTTTGATGGGGTTTGATTGGTTTAAGGACACGTCTGACACTCACCCGGCTATGTGTTTGTTATGTTGTACGTATATCTGTTACCACTAAACATTTATTTTAAAGCATCACTAATACTTTTTATACGAAAAATTTTTAATTCGACTGAGATTGGAGATACGGAATCGAATGTTTATGTTTTTTTTTCACTTTGTTTTGTTTCTTATTCAAATTTATTACTAATATTTATTTATTTTTATGCATGCAGAGAGCGTAATGATTATTATTATGTTATTCTCTCTCACTAACACATTCAATTGTGTTTCCTTCCGTGCATATGTACGTAGCTATATGTATGAATTCGATCGTATACCGTACACACACGTATATCAATGGCTAGATTTTTTTGCTTTTTGAAAATGAAAGATTATTTTCGTCTCATTTTTTCACATTTCTAACATATTTTCCGGGAAAATTTTATCATTTTTGTTTTCACTGAACATTGATCTCACAGTTTTTCATAAATTTGTCAATTAATTTGTGTTTTTTCCTATTTTATTTTAATATTTCTCGTGAAAAAATTCTATTTTTCACTTGTTTCTTTTTCCACTTCTCGCCAATTGATTACTTTTCAGAGAACGACTGAAACACAATAGGAACACGTGAAAATGGAACAGGTTGGATCGCTTCATGCTAATTCAAGCACAAAATAACTTATTCGATGAGAAAACGCTAGATGGCGCTGTAAACGGTAAAAAGTATATTTTTTGATAAAATTGGATAGAATAAATTCGTTAAATGGAATTTTTATCAAAAAAAGAAAAAAGGAAGTTCAAACGGAAACTCAAATCCGCTGTCTGAACTTGAAATAATTTCTGCTTCATTTACAGTTCAACTTGGTTTAGAATACATCACAAAAATGAGCTCAGAGGAAAATAGTCCTGAATATCAATTTGATCCATTTCATAGGAACAAAAATCGAGACTGGAATCGGAATTTTGGAGAATTTGATAAATTCTTTCATCATCAATATCATAGAAAAGAAAAGACTTCTACTGCTAAGCCCAAATATCAAGAATCAATCGAAAGTATTTTAAATTCATCCAATGATTCTACTCACTTTTATATATTTTTCGGCGTTTTAATCTTCATCTTTACTCTTTTTGTGGCAATGCTTATTTTCTACTTCTTTTGGAGGAAATCCCGAGTTTCAATATCGACTAATCGAAGAGCTCAAGTACGCCCAATAAGTCGTCGAAAGAGAAGAACAAGGAAACCTGATCCCCAACCTGAACAAGAACTGACCGATCAAGAGCAACCAGCAGTTATAGAAATGACTCCTCCATCTTGCCCAATAGATCCAGGTCTTCCAAGTTACGAAGAAGCAAGCCGGGAAATCATATATGCTGAAATCGATTTTCGTTGAAAAAAAGAAGACATTTTATAAAAATATAAATGCGACAGGAAATGACTGCGTTTGATAAAAATTTATTGCATTAAAACAGATAAACTATTTGAATAAAAAAAAGGAAATGAATCGATTTTTTCCTTATTGAAAGGATGTGCATCACAAATTATCAGAAAAAGCTTCGATGAATTGAAAGCGAGAATTGATTTTCAGTTCTCGTTTGTCGTTCTTTGAAAAAATTTAATAGAAAACTTACAAAGAATGAATTTATCTAAACCAAATTTTCATAATTTTGAAATATTTCGACTTTCACCTTACAAGCACGAACTCCTTGTTGATGACTTAAATGACGACTTCAAGGAAGAAGATGTGCAAAAACTCATCAATACATTTCAAAATGAGTCTCAACCATATAACTTGACGGATTTAGTTCTAAAGCTTTTGAGTTTTCAATCAAATGGAAATTTCAGCTCAACCAAAACAAGTTCAACTTATTTTTTCCTCTTTCTTGGATTAATTGCTGTACTTTTTATTGCTGCAATGATGATCGTTTACTGGTTTTACTTTAGAAAATCAATTAAGTCAAAACGCCATCGAAAAAATAAGAGGCGACGACGAATCAATCCTGAACATACTAAAGAAAGAAGTTCAAGTAGAAGAAAAGTTCGTAAAAAGCAGGAAAATATTGTTCCATCGTGTCCGATTGAATCAGTAGAATTGAATAATGAAAAAAGTTCTAAAGTGATTTATGCTGAAATTGATTTTAGTGAACTTTAAGTCTATGAAAAAATACGATTTGAACATACAGAGTTTTTAAAAAGCAGGAAAATATTGTTCCATTTTGAATCAGTAGAATTGAATTAAAAAAAGAAAATTTACTGAAATTGAAAATTGTACAGAATTTTAAATTTTAAGAATATTTTTTAAGTTCATTTTTCTCAAAAATTGCTAAAAAAAAACTTTGAAAATTATAAAAAAAAATTGATATTTGTATGAATCATTCCGATAAGATAAGAAGAACTTATTTGACTTTGAAGAATTTAAATTCAAATACTATTTTAGGAAATAGAAAAGGATGTGATTCAAAATTTATCAACCTATGAATAATAACTAAAAGTAACTTTCAAACCTTTTAAAATTTATTCGTATTTCTTCTTTCAACTGAACAAAACTCGTAAAAATGTCTGAATTTCGTCAAAACCTAAATTTTATCATTCAAGAACAACTCAATGCTGCCAGAAAAGAATTTGAAGAAAGAATTCTCTCAAAAATTCAAGATGCTTTCGAATCTGGAACTTTGGATGGCATTATTGGTAAAAACATTCAAGAATTTGTAGAGAAAAATCACATTCAAGAGCGAATTTCTGAAACCATTGACCAAAAAATCGATGAACAAAAATCAAAATTTATAGAAGAGATTTTTCCAAACTTGATAAATCGAACTGAAACTACTTCAAATTGTTTGTGTTCATTCAAATTGAGCGATTTATTTGTACCAATTGTTGCGATTTTGGTAATTTTTCTTCTTGGATCGTTCATGATTCAGTGGTTTTGTTTCAAGAAAGCTATGAAACGACTTCACTTGAACAATGAACCCGAAAACATGGAAATGCAAAACGATGCAACGTTGAATGAAGAACAAACAAAGATTGAGAAAAATGTTTGTGACATTTTTTATCGTTAGATGAAGGAAAAAAAAACTAAAATGAATCACTCTTCATTTGTCACTTGAAGACGAGAATATCCGCTTTCAAGGAGTTTATAGCACTTTTACCTTTTAGAATAAAATTTGTTTTCTAAAAAAATATTTTCAATAATTTTCTTTGAAAAAACTTTTTGTATTAAAAAGAATTGAAAAAAAAATCAGTTACTTTTCTGTCTTTCTTCAATTCGTTTACTTAACCTTGAATAAAGTTCATAAACCTTCATATCCTGTTTATTTACTTTATCAAGTAGCGCAAGGTTTCTTCGTCTAGTCTTTGTTTTTCCTTTTAAGGGTTCGTTTCAGTTCATTTCTACCCTTTTAATTTCTCAAACCTTCAGTTTGTTTCATTAAAATGTCTTGTAAAGACGTAGACCTAAATCGCATCACTCAACAAATAAAATCCGAAGTAACTAAAGATATTTCGAGGAAAATTGAAGCATCGCAAGATGAATTTACAGAAAATTTCATTCAAAAAATCATCGAAGGTCTGAAAAGTGGACAATATGTTCAATTAAAGGAAGCATTGGTGTCGAACAATAATTTTCTTGGCAAAAATTTGACTCTTTATGAATCTGAAATGGAAGGGTCTGTAAAAACTGAAACAGGAGATGTCAATAACCCTGTCGTGATAGGAGTTGCGATTTTCTTCATGTTTTTTGTAGCACTCTTATTTTTTTTCTTTGTTTTCAAGAAAAATCAAAATCAATTGAATCAATTAAGAGTTACAAAAAGAGTTCAAGTCAATGAAGGACAAGAGAGCAATGAAACATTGGAAGTGGTTGAACCGGATCGAAATGAGATTCACAAAGGTTCGTCTTTTATATGGATGGGACAAAAGGAGAAGTCGTAGAACAGTTTCATAATAAAAAAAAAATTATTCAAAATAAAGTTCAGTCAATATCTTAAAATATGCAATAAATTCTATTTTCAGCTGTGGGCTTCGTTAAGACATTTTTTAATAAGTTTAATATATTTAAACATTTCAAGAACTTCACTTACATTACCTTATTTTTATATCACATAAACCTTCTAATAGATGAATTGATTATTTTTCGAAGAACTTTATCTTAATTCATAGAAAAAAATTTTTATTATTGCGTTACAAAGAGAGTCAATAAATAAAAATTGACAATTTTTACAGAGTTTTTATTCTTAAAGTCAAAAAAAATTTTTTTTTTCTGATATTTTATTGTTTTTTAATTTTTTTAACGAATAAAAACATTTAATGATTATTTACTTTATTAAATTAATAAAAACTATTTTTTATTTAAATCTTAATGAATTTTTAAGTAAAAAATGTCTTAAAAATAAAAATTAAATTTAAAAATAAATAAATATTTTGTTTTAAGTTTTTATTTTAAAAATTTCAACCACTCACATTATTTTTATCAATAAACCTGTATTGTAAAATGAATCGATTAAAGAACTTTGTATTAATTTTAATAAATTTTTAAATTGCGTTAATAAAATAAATAAAAATTAAATTTTTACTTATTTTAAATAAAAAAATTTTTTTTTTTTTTATAAATTTTTTTTTATGAATAAAAATATTTTGTAATTAAATTAAAAAGGTATGTCTTTTCTATTACTTTTTCATAATTAAGTAATTATTTTTATTAAAAAAAAAAAAATAAAAATAAATATAAAAGTACCTTAATTAGCAAAAATAATTCGTATAATTAAATAAAAATAGCCCGTTTGTGTATTAAATTTTTAGAAATTTAAAAATTAAATAAGAAAAAATTTTTTTTAATTAATTATTTAATTTAAAATCGAACCGATGTTAGGTTTAAAAAATTTAATAATTTAAAAAAAAAATTGAAAAAAATTTAAAAAAAAAATTTTTGAAAAAAAAAATTTTCGAAAAATTTCTCGGCTATAAAAATAAGGATACTTTTTTGCCCAAAAAATGTCATTTTTGCCAACTTTGAGGCCTGGGCTCTAGATTTTTTTGTTCAAGTCTGAAAATTTAATGCCTCAATTCGTATTTTATGGCATGTTTACTATCATTTAGAACCTATCCGCCTTTGATTCTGACAATTTTTCGACGTTTTCTCGATAGGGTATCACAAAATGGGCCTTTTTTATGCACCAAAAACAAAGTAGTATATGGAACATATACAACAAATATGTACAAATAATAAATAAAAATTTAATTTGAACAAAAAAAATTATAAAATAAACTTACCTTTCATTCCAATAAAAACTCCAAATTTTTTTATATTTATCATAAATTTAATAATGTAACAAATATAGCAACAGTCACACTTAATTATTAATATCACTTATATTTAGTACACGTTTAATTTTCTCAAGTTTGTTAATTTTTTTGTAATATTCTGCCTTACATAACATTGTATTTTTTTTAATTATTAGTTTTACGTTAGTTTTTTCAACAACATGGAATGAAAATACGTAAAACATTTTTTCTTTATTTTGTAAATTCTAATACTGTCATTTTTTGCAACTTTTATCGTTAAATATTTCAGTTGTTGAGTTTTCATTTTTTTGTACGTTTAATAATTTTTTATTTCTTTCAACATTTCTTGTATCTATAGAAAAATTGGATTTAAAACAAAAAGAAATTTTATCTTGTTCATTATTAAAATAGTTTGATTTTATCAAGATTTTATATTTATATTTTTTTTATAAAGTTTTACGGAACAGGACAAAGAGGACAGAAATATTTTCATCGTCGTTAGCATTATTATTACAGTTGTTTATCAAATATTTATGTTTATTATTATCGTTAAACTTTATCTTCTATATTTAAATATTTTTGTAATGAGAATGAAAAATATTTTTTGGCACAAAACTATTCTTTCTATTTTCATTTCATCGATCAGCTCGGAATTTGCTCGGAAATTCTTCATGGGTAACCTGATTCGGACATTTGCACGACTGAAACAAACGAAAACCAAAACCGAATCAAATGCAGATTAAACAAACACAAGTTAACCATTTAATTTCATGTTATTGATTTTCAATTAAAACATACAAGATAAACACACGGATCCAGTATGAGATAAAATTTGAGCGTATTATTTAATTTATTTGCAATAATCCTCTTTTGTTTTTAATTGAAATACCCAGTAAAGTACGGCGACGGCAGGATATTTATCGTTGTTGTTGTTGTTATGCAAATGAATTAATAAATAAACACGAGTTATTTGTCTGGATTTCGGGCGAACACGCGAAAAAACAAACTCACGGGATAAAAATTATAAATTGGCTTGTGATAGTAGTTTAGTTTTCAGTTAAATGTCCGTCGTGATTGTTTTGTTAATTAACTGGGCTACGTGACAAATATTTGGATCGAATCAAAATTTTGCGTTGTCGCTGCCAAAAACTTGAAACCTATCGTTCATGTTTTTTTTTTTGTATATTTTTATATAATTTTATTTTTTTATTAATAATTTTTATTGTTTTTTTTTAATAATTTGATTTTCTGTACATTTTTTTGTTTGGTTTTGTTTCATTTTTGAGACGGAAGCATATTTTTAAAGACATTAATCTCAAAAAATCAATAAAAATTTAACTTTTTTGTTTTGAATATTTACAACATTTTTTTTTTTTGAGAAGATGCGAAAAATTGTTAAGTTTTAAATATATTTATAATTTTTTTTTTAAATTAAATTAATTTCGATTTAAAATTTGTAAGAAATTGTAGTCAAATTGTGAGATTTTTCTGTCATTATTTTTATGTCAAAATTACTTAAAAAATTAAAAAAAAAACATTTTAAACTAGGAAATTTTTTAAAAATTTCTATTGAAAATCTTTATTTTTTTTTTAAAAAAAAAAACATTTTAAACTAGGAAATTTTTTAAAAATCTTCATTCAAATTTTTTTGATTTTTTTTTAAATTAAATATTTTTAATTTTTAATAATTTTAGTTTTTTTTTTAAATTTTAATTTTTAATAAAAAAAAAATTAAATTTATAAATTTTAAATATTATTAAAAATAATATTTTGAAAAAAAAATTTTTTTTTTACTTTTTTTTTCTTAAATTAAAGAAAAAATTATAACTTTTAATTTAAAAAAAATAAATAAAATTTAAATTAAATAAAATTAAATTTTAGTTAATGAATTAAATATTTAATTAATCAATAATTTAATAATTTTAAATTAAAAAAAAATTCTGTAGGTACTTATTTGTCAAAATGTATCACTTTTATTTGTATAATTTAAAAAATTTTTTTAAAACTTTTAAACTTTGAAAAAAAATAATTAAATTAAAATATTTTTCTTAAATTTTTTTAAATTTTTTTTAAAATTAAAGAAAAAAATTTTATTTGAATTAAAAAAAATAAATTTAAAAAATTAAATAAAATTTAAATTAAAAAAATAATAATAATTTTCTAGCCAATTCAAACATTTTTTTAATACAAAAAAATTACGTCATCCTTATTTTAAAACAATTCTTTATTCCAAGAAATTTCGGTCCCACGAGTCAAACTTGGGATTCAGGTGAATTCACTCAACAACAGAAAAAGGCACAAAAAATAATAAAATGATGAACTTAATTTGATTCACGATACCCGACCGTAAAAAGGTTTTCCTCCGTTTCTTTTGCAATAAAATAAAGAAAAAATAAACAAGAAGCCAAGAAAAAAGGATAAATTTTAAAAAGTAACTGTTTTTTTTCTTGCTTGTTTATAATTCAACTCGATGATTGCCTTCCAATTTTTGCACCGGATTTTTTGACATGTCGACAAAATGACTTCAATTATGTGAATTTTCTCTAATAAGGGAACGAAATCATATAAAAACATTTTTTTTTCGCAAAAGTTCAAAGTCAAAGTTTAATTAAATAGAGACTCGACTGAACACGTGTCTGTTCAATGTCATTAGAACATGACAAAAAATTCCTCGTTACTCGATGGACATTAAAACAACAGACATTAGAGCTCAGTTGAGGGAGAGAAAAAGTGAGAAAAGTGTGCGAGGTTGGTCATTTCGTCAACAGAAATGCCCGTAAAGTTAATTAGCTTCCAAAAAGTAATTAAAACAAAACAGTTGTCGCATCCTCTGTTAATGTTAAAATTGTGTCACATTCGGTTTTAATTGTTTCTGCTTGTTATTTTTGCTTCTCTCTCGCTCGTTGTCATCGCTCGTTATTTAACCCGTAACTACTTTTCTACCCAAACACACGTCATTTCATTTGAAAAATATTTTTTTATCATTTTCCGGTGTTTTTTTTTGTTTGTTTATTATTTATTATTATTTTTTTTTGTTGTAATATAAAAAGAACCTACCAGTTTTTCATGTAATTTTAGTGAAATTCAGCGCTCGGTCACCACCACGTGTCAAAAGAACTGGGCAATTGTGGTTCGAGATTCGTTGTTGGTGATGCCGACGACGATAATTCGTGATTGCTGGAATTTCACGAAAGTGTGTTGTAGAGCCGTTGATGCGGTATTGACGAAGAGCCGTCGCGGAAATGGGCGCGACACAGAAGACCAAGGCCCAGAAAGACAATCGGAGTGCCGAGGAGCGAGCAGATGAGTTCTCCGGTTACTTCAGGGGAGAATGCGATGAAAGCTGGAAAAGAGAAAGTAAAAAATTAGTTTTATTAAAATAATTAATTTAAGGATAGAAAACAGATTTTTTTATTTTTTTTTCTTTTTCAAGCGTAATTGGGCCTTTTGGATGCATTTTTATTTTTTTAAATTTTATTTATTTGTTTAATTAATTAATTAATTATTATTTATTTATTTAATTCATTTTTATTTATTAATTTAGGCCGCTCCAAATGAAACTCAATAGTTATGTCCAAAATTTTTGAAATAAAAATGGGGGGGGGCAAAAAAATAAAAAAATTTAAAATGTTTTCATACAAAATGCCAAATTTTTAAAAAAGTTTTGATCGTTAATATTATTATTGTTGTTTTGAATTTTTTACATTGATATTTGTGTATTAAAAATTGATTTAAAAAAAATTTAATTAAAATTGAAAAAAATTAATATCAATAATTTAAAATTATAAAAAATCAATAATTTTCATGAAATTTATTTTTTATAGAAAATTTTATGTCGAAATACGATTTCGAAAACAAAAAATACTAAAAATTAAAAAATTTTCTTGAAATTCTCTTGAAAAATTATGAAAATACACCAAAAAATCGGCAATTTTTGATGAAATTTTTAACTTTTTTTTTATTTTGCCCCATTGGATTTTCGAATTTAAAATGGGGCATCGGACAAAACTATTGAGTTTCATTTGGAGCGGCCTTAATTTTATTAAAAAAAAAAACAATTTTTTATTCATTTTTACCGCATTTCGAAGAAAAAATTATTAAATTTATTTAATTGTGTATTTAAAAAAAATTTTTTTTTGTAATTTTTAGTAATTAATTATTTTTTGAGGTGTTCGAAAATGTGAAATGAGGGGTTAAAATTAAATTGTTTTTATTTTAAATAAAATTAAAAAAAAATACATTAATAAATAAAAAATAATTTAATAAAAAATTTAAATAATGCAAAATTATAAGAAAATTATTGTAAATTGTTGCTTTTAATTTTTTTTTAATAATTTCAGAGGTGAATTAAAAAATTAATAAATTTCTCTACTTTCATCCTTTCACAATATTTTGTTTTTTTTTTAAATAAATAAATACATAGCAATAATTTTATTTAAATTAACGACAGACAGATAATAATTTCCTTGAAAAATTAAGCTGTCGAATAAAGAATAAATAAATATTTAAAAAAATGAATAAATGTATTTAATTTTAATAAAAAAAAATGTTACGTAAATATTTATTTTATATTATAATATTTAATTAAACTGACAAATTGACAAAAGAATAAAAAAATAAAATATTAACATTTATTTAAAATTAATTTATTAACTTTCTTTTTAAAAATTATTCATTTGTTTTTGAAAAGAGACAAACAAAAATTTTTTTTGAACATATTTTTTTAATTATAGAAAATATGTATTTTAAAAAATAAAAAATATTTGTCAAAATTTATCAATAAATTTGATTATTTTTCATTTTTTTTGTTTTTATATGTATAAAAAAAATAAATTAATTGAATAAAAATTAAATAAAAAAATAAAAAAATAAATTAAAAAAAATAAATTAAAAAAATATAAAATTTATATTCTCCAATTCTTATTTAAACTTATTTTTATTTTATTTAAATTTTTATTCTAAATTTTAATTTATTTATTTTTATTTTGAACGCATAAAATGGTCTTTAAACATAATTTTCTAATTTTTTCGAACCATAATTAATCGAATCCGCATCCATTACCACTTTTTTTATTTTATAATCTACCGCACTTTTAACTCACCTGTATTTCCCGCGGTGCGCAACTCGAACAACGACCAAAATATCCCAATTAGCGGCAATGCCGACGTTATAATTGTAACAGTGAACACCGTCGACTCGGACAAAATTAAAAAGGTGAACAGACTAATGGCAAACACGATATATGTCATTATAAAAAGCCATGCATAATTGCTCACACGATGACAATTTGGCGTAATATCTGGCGGTAACACGGACTCGGTGCTGCCATGTTTGAAGAGCGGCGTTATCGGCTGATTATGACTGTCGATAAATTTAATTTTCTGCCGGATTTTGTTCTTCATGATGCGCCAATGTTTCTCCGTATTGATCTTCGTGTGGTGCGAGGAGGAGGCGTCGTGATGATGCGTCTTGTTCGCATTTTGCGTGGCATTGACAGCATGAAGATTTGGCGCAGTTGTGGTTGATTCCTCTACATTTTTCGTCGGATTGTTGATGGATTTTGCGTGATTTATGAAATCACTCGAGTCGGCGGCGGAGCGTTTTTGGCGACGACGTAATCTAAGGACGGTTTCGTTGTACAGCGCACTGTGAGGTGTCATGTTGGAGAGATAGTCCAACGTTTGTTGGTGCAAACGCGGATCATACTGCACCGGCAGCAAGTTGACGTGACAGAGCAAGGTGCTGCCCGTACTGGACCAGAAACTGGGCGGAGCTTTGGTGTTGCGATGCGTTTGCTCGGAACGCGGAATGACATCGATCCAGCCGAGTAACAAGACGTACGCGAAGCTGATGACGTGGATCCACGTGCATAAGTGTAACGCTTTCGGCTTGAATTTCTTGACGGGTTTCGCGGGCTCAGGTTCTTGCAGCAAAGGCTCGTTACGGGAAACAATGCGGGAAACTGTCGACAGGAGATTTATTGGCGGTAAGTTTTGCATGATGGACTGAAAAGTAAAAATTTTGTTTAAAAAAAGTCACAAAAAATTTATAAAAAAAATTTGAAATTTGCATTGGGTCAAAAAATACCCAGAGCAAATTCAAAGTCTTCAATTATTATATTTTCTTTTGAAAAATTTAAGCCCAGTGCATATTTATTCAAAATTCTCTTCTTAAAACGAATTTTATGTTAAGAAGGTTAAAAATTAAGAAAAATGTGCATTGGGGCAAAATTTAATTATATGTCTTGGGGCTGAAACTTTCAAAAATGTACATTGGGGGAACAATTTATGAAGTCAAAAATCAAAAAAAATTCAAAGGGTCAAAAAATATCCTGTTAAAATCCTGACTTCTTGTTTCGAAGTAATCCCAGTTCACATTTATCATAATTTTTGGCCGAGTAAAAATTAAATTTTAAAAATAAAAAAAAAACTAAAAATTAAAATTTTTAGGTAAATTTTAGCCCAAAAAAGTAGTAAGAATGGGCACTGGGATAACAATTTCAAAGAAATTTGCTCTGGGATAAAAATTTAAAATATGCTTTGGGGCGAAAAATGTATTTTGGAGCGACAATTTCAAGAGTTAAAATTCCAAAATGTGCATTGGGTCAAGAAATACCAAAGACATATTTGTTATTCAACCCAATAGAAAATTAAAAAATTTAACCCCAGTGCACATTTTGAAAATTTTAAACACTCCGCTTGGATAAACGGTTAAAAAATTTAAGTTTAAATACTCACGCCAGGCAATGTCACCACATAACCCTCCAACAACGAGAGATGCAGTGTCCACAAAGCGATCCCAATAACATACATCAAGGTCCAAACCGCTCGATCTTGCCATCCAGTCGTGACTTTTGTATCTGCCGTCACAATATCCTTCCCTCGACATCGAAACTCGTCACACAGCCCGTAATCAACGGAGATGAACAACCCAACGACAGCAGTTGTCGCCGAGAAAATCCGCTGGAGGCCCATAACTATATGATAAATTCGCAAGTCATAAACCTAAATAACGCTCAAAATTGCTGCAATATCTCACCTTTACGACAGAAAAAGAAGTAAAACACTAACGAATACACTAAAGCGGCCCCTTTTAGGGGATCCTGCAAGTGACATGGCACACGTTTGTACGAGCCGATGGCACAAAAAGTCCCTGCCAAGCCGCAACACGTCGAAATGATGCACAAACTGTAACGAAAACAAAAAAAAATGTTTATTTAGTTACAAATTAAAACGGGAAATTAACATGTGAGCGTAGTTGGTAGTTAAAATTTTATTAATTATTGCGAATTATATGAAAATTACCAGAGAACACATAATTAGAATTAATATTTAAAGCATTCGAAGCAGATTCTGCTAATGATGGCGCACAGAGCACATGAAAAATAATGTTACTTTTAATGAAGTATTTATTTTTTCGGCGTTTATTTATAAATTATTCGCGTTACGAGCAGAATTTTTACGTTCACAGTTAATTAGGTACCAGACGTTTCCATTTTTTCGTTAAAACAAAAGGGAAAGTTAAACTGCTCATTTAAATGAAAACCCTCCGGAAATGTGAAGGAAATGAAGAAGACAAATTACGTTAAAAATGTCGTCGGTCGTGCAATATTTTATCGCACGTAAGTAACATTAAGTTAAGATGACCCAACGAAAAAAAAGAAACTTTTTTAACGCATTTCAAAAAAAACCAACACATATTTTTTAGCGATGTGAAAATATAAAAAAAATTGTTTTTCGTAAAATGTAGTAAATATTTACAAATTTTTGATTTAATTTTATTTTTAATTTAATTTTAATAAAAAAAATAACTAAATTAATTGAATTTTAAATAAAAAAATAAAATATTAAAAAAATAATTAAATTTATAATGAAATTAAATTTATTAAAAATTTTTAAAATATTTTTTTTTTTATTAAAAAAATTAATTAAATAAAAAAAAAGTTTGTAAAATTAATAAAAAAATTATCATTAGTTAAAAAATAAAAAAAAATCTTTCCAAAACTCTAAAACAACACCTTATTTTTTCAATCACAAAAGAAATTATTTAAAAAAAAGTATTTTAAATTAAAAAAAAAATTTAATAATTTTTTGAAAACAATAATTAACTAAATTTTGTTTAAAAAAAATTTTAAATTTAATTTTTTTTTTAAATTTAAAAAAATTTTTGACTTAACTATTTACTCTAATTTTTGTTTTAAATTAAAATTATTGGTGAAATTTTGCAAAATATAAAAAGGAAAATTTTTTAAATTTTAATTTTATTTTTAAATTTAAAAAAAAATTTTTTTCAAATTTTTTATTGGACTTAGGCCGCTCCAAATTTTATTTTTCAACTTTTTGTTTAATTATTTAGTCGAAAAAATTTTAAAAAATTTTTTTTTTTAATTTTTTATAATTTTTAATTTAAATTAAGAATTTTTAAGATTTTTTTAAAAATCGTAATTTTAAATTAATTTTTGAAAATTTTTTTTAAAAATTATTTTTCAAAATTTTTTTTTTTGAGATATATTTTAATTTTCAAATCTCAATATTAAAAACAATTAAAATATTTTTGACAATAAACCAGTTTTTAAAATTTTTCATTTATTGTATGAAAAGTTTTTGAAAAAAAATTTTTTTTTCTTTTGCCCCCTCATTTTTTTAAAAAAATTTTTAAATTTAGAGCGTAAATTTTTTTTTCAAAAATTTTTAAATTAAACCATCGAAACATCGATAAATGCGCTCAAATCCTAATTTAGTCACAAAAGGCACTTTTTTCACATCTTGCTATTATTTTCTTTTGTTTTTCTCATAATCTTCCCTTTTTTTGTGACATCTGTGTTTTATCTCCATCAACAACAGAACAGCAGCAACATCAACAACAAGTAACAGAAGACACAAAATGACTCTCAATTAATAATTAATCCTTCGGCCCACACCTCACGTTGTCCGTACGTGTTTTTTCTCGTGTCGATACAAAATGTCATGACATTTTCGTCGGAGCCCCTCGAGACAAGTAATCGATAGACGACAAAAATCTCCGTATACCGATTTAAATGAAGTGTCATCAATTGAATCTTTTATCAACAGATGTGGTCATTTGTATGGCTTACGGGCAAAAGTTCCCCGACGTGATTTATGATCCCTTTTTGCTACGAGAACAAAAACATCAGAAAGGAGGTCCGCAAACACGTGTCACAGCAAATTCATCATTTCTCGAGCAGATGCAAAACTTTTCAAAACAAAAATAATTTCACCGAATGAAAAGATAAGACGAACATGTTGACATTCGTTTCTCAATGAAAAATAATACGGAAAATCGATCGACACTTGAACGAATGAACGAAAGGCAGCCAAGATAAATAATATTAATTATTATCGTTCCTTTATGAAATTTCCTCCTCCGCAACATCATTAGATGATTAATTAATGCGCTTATTAAAAGTTTTATCAGCTCAACACTTGAATTTCATTCAGTCACTCGTTCAATGAAATTTCCCATTGAATCGCTCTCATGAAAGAACAATCGATGTCATAAAAATGCCCAGACAATGACCGTCGTTGTCACTTTTTGCATTGTGAAGAAGAGCTTAATGTCCTTCATTATCATTCCAATCCAATTATAAATACCCTCGAAAAAAAAATGACGTCGCTCGATTAAATTTAGTACGAAAAGTCGCTTAAATTGGATTCAAAAGGACAACGAACAATAAAAAAATAACAAAGAAGCAAATTAAAAATTCTCATTTTTTGTTAACGAAATTTTTTGGGAGTTATTGTCCTTGTGTATTTATTTATTTTTTGTCAGTCTGTCTTGTTAATGTTGTTTAAATAAACAAATTAAAATTTTATCAGCAGAAATGGCGCATTAAAAAAAAACATTGTCATGAAAAATGTGGAAAAAAAAATATTTTGAATTATTTTAAAAAATGAAATTATTATTTATTTGACCAAAAGAAAAAATAAATTTTAATTATTAATTCTAATTAAATTTAAATAAAAAATGTTAAAAATTTTTCAGCCTAAAATATGTTTTTTTTAATTTTTTGCAAAAATTTTAATAATTAAATTAAAATATTTAAAAAATATATTTTTTTCGTTTTTTTATAGTTTTTTTTTTAAAATAAGATAAATTAAATAATTTTTTAAAATAAAAAAAATAATTTATTTTTAAAAAAAATTTATTCAACCCATCAAATACCGAAAACAGCCTAAATAATTAAATTTCAGTGCAAATGTGTTGAAAACAAACAGAATATTTAAAAAAAATTAATTAACATTTTATTTATTAGAATTGAATTAAGATTATTTTTAAATTAAAAGTTTCTTAATCTAAAAAAAAAATAAACTTTAATATTTCTTATTTAAATAAAATAAATTAAGCCAAAAAATACCGAAAACAGCAAAAAAATAAATAAAAAATAAAATGTTGAAAAAAAACAAGCATTTTTTTATTTAAAAAATTTTAATTAACATTTTATTCATTATATTTGAAATAAGATTATTTTTAAATTAAAAATTTCTTAATCTAAAAAAATTAAATTTTAATTTTTCTTATTCAAATAAAATCCGAATAAATCAATAATAGTAAAAGCAAAACTTTTTGAAAAATACGTTTAACAATAAAATATATTTAAAAATCAGAAAAATGAAATTTTTTGGCTGCAAATATAAAATTTAAAAATTTCAAAAAAAATAAAAAATTTCAAAAACTTTATTAATATTTATTGATTAATAATATTAATAAATAAATTAATTAATTTAAATTTAAAAAAAAAAGCCCAAAATTATAATTGATTTTAAATTAACTTCTAAATGACGCATATTTTTAAAAATAATATTTCAAAAAAATTTGAATTAAAATTTATTTTTTTTTTAATTTTTAAATTTTAAAAATTTCTTAATTTAAATAAATTAAATTTAAATTATTTATTTTTTCAAATAAAATAAATCAATCAATCAATAAAAGCGAAAAATTAAAAAAAAAATATCAGTATTTTTCTTATTTTTTTTACAATTTTTAAAAACAAAAATTATCAAGAAAAAATAAAAAAATTTATCAAGAAAAAAATAAATTAAATTAATTCAAAAATTAATAAATTAATTTATTTTGAATTAACTTATAAAAAGCATATTTTGAAAAAGAATCATCATCATCATCAGAAAAATAATTTTTTTAAACGTTACTATTTTTTTTTTATTTATTCATTCTGAATAACTTTTAATTTAAATAAAGTACTCCTTTACTTTTTATTTAAAATAAACCTGAAATCACATTTATTTTATTTTATTTTTCATAAAACTGCAGATAAATTTTAATACCTCACCTTTGATATTCACTGCAAAATAAAATGAACAAAAAATTAATTGAATGCGCCTTTGACGCCGGTAATTGAATTGTAAATCTTGTTTGATGAGAGCACGAACAAGCGCACAAATAAAATCTGTGGCACACAGTCGAAAGAAGATCAAGAGGACACTGCTGCACTGCAATAAAAGTGCATCCTTATGTCGGCGGCATCGAATATCGTTGATGAGAAAATTCATTCGAGTCATCAGGGGACTTGTTTCCACTTCCATCAGTTTTTGTAGCAAAAGTTTTATTGTTACTTGTGTTTTTTCTCGTCTCACGGTGTGTCATTCAATTTATCTTCTGGGGCGATTTTCTTGATTTCTTGTATTTATTCATTTTCTCGTCGTTTTTTTTATTTATTTATTTTTCGTTCGCTCACTCTCAATTTGAAGTCTACTTGAACTTTGTTTGTTTGTGTATGTAATCAAGATAAATTGTTTTAATTTAGTACTAATTTTAACATTCATCTTGTCTCGAGACATTTTAAACGCAAACTTTCGAAGAAGATAAAAATGTTTCTCTTTTTTTTGCGATGTTTTGTGTCGAAAGTTGTTGTGCTGTTTTTATCTTGCAATTTTTGTTTGTGCCAAAAAATAAAAAGGAGAAGAAAAAGAGAAGCGAACGACATTTAATATTAATTTTCAGTTAAAATTCTTGTGTCTGCCTCTTTTGAGCATCAACTATGCCGCAGTGCGCGCGATGATGTTGATATCTTGTCGAAATAAATTATTGCGAGATAACAGATGCTTAATTAAATTAAAAGTGAACTTAACTTCTGCATGTCTTCGTATTTTTTTTTTCTTTTATTTGCCTAGTTAACGTCATTTTTCGTCGACAAAATTGACTTCCACGAATTCTGTTACTTTTTGATCCGAGCTAAATTGACTTTCATCAAACGGGTCAAAGGATTTGTTGACATGCAAAGCCTTTCAAGTGTCACAAAAGAGTGTGAGAGAGGCAAACATGAGAGACACGCATCAGGAGAAAGTAATTACAAGGACGTCCTTGTAAAAAAGTGGCAATTTTTCAGTGTAAAATTCATGAAGCACTTTTTTGTCTGCAGACATGCAAAAAAAACGAGTAGAGAGTAAATTATCTTTCAGTGGCACTTTGTTCATAATAAACCTTCTCAAATATCATTACATGGCAAAAAATAAAAACTGAGTGAAAAAAAATACAAATTATTCACAAAAGAAGTTGCTTGCTGTCTTTTTGCCATAATTTGCATTGCTTCTTTCAATTACTAGAGGTTTAATTTTTTTTTTGAATAAAATGTTGAGAAGACTTGAAAATGTTTTTCTTTTCTTCTGTAAAAACTCAGAAGAGGTTTTTTGGTGCATTTTAATGAACTTGGAAGAATATTTTTTGGTAGTTCTCCAAGGAAACCAAAAATAACAAAAGTTTGAAGAGTTGCAATAAAATAAACAAAATAATTATTATTTTCCAGAATTTTGTGTATTTTGAACTTGTTTGTTTGGTTCTTTTGTAATTTTAAGAAACTTTAAAGAATAAATTTGAAAATATTGTTATAGAAATTTTTTCTTATTCAAAGTTTATAAACTTGACTTTCAAAAAGTTTTTATTTTAAAAAGAAACTAAGATAATTATAAATTATGTTGATTTTTAGGCTTGTATAATCAAGAGGGCTCTAATTTATCATTTTTAATCATTTTATAACTAAAAACTGCAAAAAAATTGAAACTGAAAAAAATTTTTTTCTTTGACATAGTTTTGTTTTGAAAACTAAATCAAGAGCAAAACTAAATCAAAAACTGTGTCAAAGCCATTTTTGTCAAATCTTGCTCCGAATGGATAAAAATTTGTCAGAGGGCTCTAATTTATCATTTTTAATCATTTTATAACTCAAAACTGCCAAAAAATTGAAACTGAAAAAAATTTTTTTCTTTGACATAGTTTTGTTTTGAAAACTAAATCAAGAGCAAAACATGTCAAAAACTAAATCAAAAACTGTGTCAAAGCAATTTTTGTCAAATCTTGCTCCAAATGGATAAAAATTTGTCAGAGGGCTCTAATTTATCATTTTTAATCATTTTATAACTCAAAACTGCCAAAAAATTGAAACTGAAAAAAATTTTTTTCTTTGACATAGTTTTGTTTTGAAAACCAAATCAAGAGCAAAACTATGTCAAAAACTAAATCAAAAACTGTGTCAAAGCAATTTTTGTCAAATCTTGCTCCAAATGGATAAAAATTTGTCAGAGGGCTCTAATTTATCATTTTTAATCATTTTATAACTAAAAACTGCCAAAAAATTGAAACTGAAAACTAAATCAAAAACTGTGTCAAAAACTGTGTCAAAGCCATTTTTGTCAAATATTGCTCCAAATGGATAAAAATTTGTCAGAGGGCTCTAATTTATCATTTTTAATCATTTTATAACTAAAAACTGCCAAAAAATTGAAACTGAAAAAAATTTTTTTCTTCGACATAGTTTTGCTTTGAAAACCAAATCAAGAGCAAAACTATGTCAAAAACTAAATCAAAAACTGTGTCAAAGCAATTTTTGTCAAATCTTGCTCCAAATGGATAAAAATTTGTCAAAGGGCTCTAATTTATCATTTTTAATCATTTTATAACTAAAAACTGCGAAACTGAAAAAAATTTTTTTCTTTGACATAGTTTTTTTTGAAAACCAAATCAAATCAAAAACTGTGTCCACAGAAAATGCCATAATTCATACCAAAAACCAATAAATCCACTGTTAGTCCATTATTTTTTGTCACAATTTTTTATTTATATTTTTCTATCGAAAAAAGAGGAAAAAAAACCTTCCAGTCACAGTATTTTACATAAATAAATCATACACTCGTTCGTTCAAAAATGACACGACAAAAAATAAATTCAGGCAAAAATCTTTTGATCTCGTTTGCAAATTTCAGTGTTAAACGTGTTTGCAGCAAAAGCATTTTTTTATTAAATATGAACTGAAAGAGGAAATGTAAAATTTAATTTCGCCCGGCTACTTGAAATTTTTAATCAAATCATAATAAAAAAATACGAGACGAGAATATGAGAAGTCTCCTTTGGGGTATTTAGAAGCAAAGTAATATTATTGCGAAATATATATCATTTTATTTTCCGGGTAAATCTGACATTTTTTCGTCAAAGCCTTGTTGCTTTTCTTCGTCTTGCTCAAGACGAAAACGGGTTGCGATAAAAAATTTAAATAAAATAATAATAAAACATACAGACGCTGAATCGATTTTAAAAAAAATGAGAAGAAGTAACGTTTCAGCTTTACAAAAGGAAAATAAAAAGATTTTTTTTTGTTGATTTAGCTTTGGATTTTAATGCGAAACAGAAATTTAAGTGGTTTAAATTGTCAGCGATGTATTTTTAAGTCATTTGAGTCACCAGTCCTCAAAAAGTCATTTTCCCAAATCCCCTCGAAGGCATTCTCGTTAAGTTACATAATAATTTACACAATTCGTAAAAACATGACGGACCACAGAAAATGCCATAATTCATACCAAAAACCAATAAATCCACTGTTAGTCCATTATTTTTTGTCACAATTTTTTATTTATATTTTTCTATCGAAAAAAGAGAAAAAAAATCCTTCCAGTCACAGAATTTTACATAAATAAATCATACACTCGTTCGTTCAAAAATGAAACGACAAAAAGTAAATTCAGGCAAAAATCTTTTGATCTCGTTTGCGAATTTCAGTGTCAAACGTGTTTGCAGCTAAAGCATTTTTTTTTATTAAATATGAACTGAAAGAGGAAATGTAAAATTTAATTTCGCCCGTAATGTACTTGAAATTAAACAAACAAAATCATAATAAAAATAATACGAGACGAGATATATGAGAGTCGAGTCTCCTTTGGGGTATTTAGAAGCAAAGTAATATTATTGCGAAATATATATCATTTTATTTTCCGGGTAGAAGCACAATTTCTGACATTTTTTCGTCGTCGTCTTCTTGTTGCTTTTACCTTCGTCTCGTGCTCAAGACGAAAACGGGTTGCGATAAAAAGGATTATAAATAAAATAATAATAAAACAGATACAGACGCTGAATGCGAAGGAAAAAAAACGAGAAGAAGTAACGTTTCAGCTTTACAAAAGGAAAATACGAAAAGATTTTTTTTTTGTTGATTTAGCTTTGGATTTTAATGCGAAACAGAAATGGTTTGTAAGTGGTTTAAATTGTCAGCGATGTATTTTTAAGTCATTTGAGATTTTTTTTTCGGATTTGCTCTTCTTTGGAATTAGAATTAGGAAAGGGATTTAGATTACCTTTTTTGTTTCGTGAAATATTTATGCGATTGGTAGCGAAGCTAATATATACTTGAAGTCATAGAGTTCGGCAAAATTAAAATTAAAATTAAAATTAAAATTAAAATTAAAATTAAAATTAAAATTAAAATTAAAATTAAAATTAATTAAAATTAAAATTAAAATTAAAATTAAAATTAAAATTAAAATTAAAATTAAAATTAAAATTAAAATTAAAATTAAAATTAAAATTAAAATTAAAATTAAAATTAAAATTAAAATTAAAATTAAAATTAAAATTAAAATTAAAATTAAAATTAAAATTAAAATTAAAATTAAAATTAAAATTAAAATTAAAATTAAAATTAAAATTAAAATTAAAATTAAAATTAAAATTAAAATTAAAATTAAAATTAAAATTAAAATTAAAATTAAAATTAAAATTAAAATTAAAATTAAAATTAAAATTAAAATTAAAATTAAAATTAAAATTAAAATTAAAATTAAAATTAAAATTAAAATTAAAATTAAAATTAAAAATAAATAAAATTAAATTTAAAATTAAAATTAAAATTAAAATTAAAATTAAAATTAAAATTAAAATTAAAATTAAAATTAAAATTAAAATTAAAATTAAAATTAAAATTAAAATTAAAATTAAAATTAAAATTAAAATTAAAATTAAAATTAAAATTAAAATTAAAATTAAAATTAAAATTAAAATTAAAATTAAAATTAAAATTAAAATTAAAATTAAAATTAAAATTAAAATTAAAATTAAAATTAAAATTAAAATTAAAATTAAAATTAAAATTAAAATTAAAATTAAAATTAAAATTAAAATTAAAATTAAAATTAAAATTAAAATTAAAATTAAAATTAAAATTAAAATTAAAATTAAAATTAAAATTAAAATTAAAATTAAAATTAAAATTAAAATTAAAATTAAAATTAAAATTAAAATTAAAATTAAAATTAAAATTAAAATTAAAATTAAAATTAAAATTAAAATTAAAATTAAAATTAAAATTAAAATTAAAATTAAAATTAAAATTAAAATTAAAATTAAAATTAAAATTAAAATTAAAATTAAAATTAAAATTAAAATTAAAATTAAAATTAAAATTAAAATTAAAATTAAAATTAAAATTAAAATTAAAATTAAAATTAAAATTAAAATTAAAATTAAAATTAAAATTAAAATTAAAATTAAAATTAAAATTAAAATTAAAATTAAAATTAAAATTAAAATTAAAATTAAAATTAAAATTAAAATTAAAATTAAAATTAAAATTAAAATTAAAATTAAAATTAAAATAATAAAAAATTTTCAGTTTCGGCTTTGCAACAAAGTCATTTGAAAGCTTTTAACTTTCATCATCAAACATTTTCAATCGATTTTGCAAAATTTCATAAATCATACATTTGCACGTTGCTTTTATCTCCAATTCCTTTGATACTTTGGCAAAATACACGTTTTTAAAGCCCTTTTATACACCGTTCATTTTTCATTTAGATCAACTGATTTCCTGCCTGCCATGAACGCAACAAAAATAGCTCGAAAAAGGGGCTTGACGGTACCAAAGAACATGCTCGAGCAAAGCCTCAATTATATAAACAGGATTCAATGTGTCAATATTTGTTATTCACTTTGTTTCTACCCTTGTTGAACGAACTTGCAATAACAACAACAACAACAAAGCAGCAAATGCTGCAAAATATATATTTTAAATCATTTTTGTCGCTGTAAATATTTTTCCGTATTTCGTGCAACTTATAACGCAACATGACACACAATGTTATCGCAACACTGCAAGGCACATGCAGCTCTGGCTCGATGTTGTAACGGAATGCAATTAAGTTAGAAACAAATATTTGTTGGTGTGTGTCGCCTGAAAGTTTGTTCAAGTGATTTTGAGTGTAACGGCGCACGTGTTTTGATAAATTTTTCAACTATTTTTGGTTGCCAAAGGTATTTTATTCTCTCGTATATTTCATAAGAATCGAGCCAATTTAAGCTAAAATGAACTTTAATTTTTTTTTTACATTTATAAGCTTAAAAATTTTAATTTGATTTAAAAAATTTATGAAATTTAAAAGAAAAATAAAAATTTAATGAAATTAAATTTATTAATTAGTCATTTATTAATTTGTGATATAAAATACTGACAGAGACTAAAAAATAAAATGCATTTGTTATTAAACATTTTTTTTCAATTTGGCGCTTTTTTATGGATTTTCTTGTTTCATACTTTTTAGTTCGCTATTTTTGAGATTTTAATTTTATTATTTTGATGAATATTAGAATTAAATTTTTGAATTATTTAAATAATTATTTTTAAAAATTATAAATTTATTCTGTTTTATTTTTTACACATTTTTTTAATTTTTTTAATTTTTTTTTAATACCTAATTAATTTAAATAATTATTTTAATTTTTTTTTTAAATTTAGAATTTTAAATTAAAATTTAAATTTTAAATTTTTTTAAACAATTATTTTAATATTTTTTTACACATTTTTTACACAAAAACTTATTTTAATACTTAATCTTTTTCAAATCATTTTAATGAATTTAAAAAAAAAATAATAATAATAAAATAAATAATTAAAAAATTATTAAATAAAAAAATAATGAATAATTATTTAAAAAAAATAATTAAAAAAAATTAATCTACAGAGGTTTCAATTAAAAAAAATTTAATTATTTTTTAAAATAATTATTAATTATTTTTTTATTTAATAATTTTTTAATTATTTATTTTATTATTATTATTTTTTTTTTTTTGAAAAAAAAAATTTTTTTTTAATTTTTTTAATGATTAAGTATTAAAATAAGTTTTTGTAATTATTTCTAAAAATTCTATTAAATTTTTAAAGAAACATGAACTCTCACATGAAAAAAATGGAGACGCCTTGCTACTTACCCCTTTGCTGGAATCGGCAACTGAAAAGTCCTCAACTTCCACTTGAACAACCAGTTACACGTTGCAGTGGCACACACGAGCAACGCCGTGACAATTGTCGAGATGAAAAAGAGCGATCCGAACGCATTAAACTTATCGCTACCCCCTAACTCGAGTTGTTTCATGTACAACGGATGCAAAAAGAGCAATATGAACGTGCTGATGAGCAGCAACAACCCAACGCCGAGCATTATCAGCTTAACTTTTGTCTCGATTTTTGTTGTTGTGGTGCGCGTGCTGCTATTCTCGCCAACCGGATCAACGGGATTCAGAAAGGGCGCGTCTGTTTTGCAATAAGCAAATTGCATCTCATCCATGTCAGTTACCTCGTCATCGAGCTCGGATCCGCCCGAGGCATCGACTAAATCTTCCTGGTCCGAGGACTCTTCGCCAGCGTCCCGGTTGCCAAATCGATGTGCCATTATCGACATTTTTTTTATAACATTTATTTTTGTATTTTTTTGTGTTTGTTTAAAGCTACTCTTGTTGCATGTGTTGAACGGTAATCGGTTACATTGAAACCTGAAACGATGTGAAAAAAAAGTTTTGTGATTAAAATAAGTTTCTTTTGTTGAAAAGTATCAGGGAAAAAATTAAAACTTTTTAAATGGGATTTTTTTAAACTTTTTTTTTGTTTGCAGCTATAAAATCAAGAGTAATCAAATTAACACTCGGAATCCTCTTTTTGATTAAATTTTTAACGCGTTTCAAAACAAAAAATATCTAGTCATATTTTTAAAATTTTTAATAAACCACGTAGTTAAAAAAAATCAAATAGACCACGTGGTTAAAAAAATTTAAATGAACCACATGGCTTTGAAAAAAATTAAAAACCCACGTGGTTCAAAAAAATTAAATAGATCACGTGGTTCAAAAAAAATAAATAAATCACGTGGTTCCAAAAATTTAAATAGATCACGTGGTTGAAAAAAATTGAATAGATCACGTGGTTGAAAAAATTTAAATAATTTAATGGCTTAAAAAATATAAATAGACCACGTGGTTCAAAAAAATTAAATAGATCACGTGGTTGAAAAAAATTAAATAGATCACGTGGTTGAAAAAAATTAAATAGATCACGTGGTTGAAAAATTTTAAATAATTTAATGGTTTAAAAAATATAAATAGACCACGTGGTTCAAAAAAATTAAATAGATCATGTGGTTCAAAAAAATTAAATAGATCACGTGGTTCAAAAAAATTAAATAGATCACGTGGTTGAAAAATTTTAAATAATTTAATGGCTTAAAAAATATAAATAGACCACGTGGTTCAAAAAAATTAAATAGATCACGTGGTTGAAAAATTTTAAATAATTTAATGGCTTAAAAAAATTAAATAGACCACGTGGTTCAAAAAAATTAAATAGATCATGTGGTTCAAAAAAATTAAATAGATCACGTGGTTGAAAAAAATTAAATAGATCACGTGGTTGAAAAAAATTAAATAGATCACGTGGTTGAAAAATTTTAAATAATTTAATGGTTTAAAAAATATAAATAGACCACGTGGTTCAAAAATTTAAATAGATCATGTGGTTCAAAAAAATTAAATAGATCACGTGGTTCAAAAAAAATTAAGTAGATCACGTGGTTGAAAAAAAATTAATAGATCACGTGGTTGAAAAATTTTTAATAATTTAATGGCTTAAAAAATATAAATAGACCACGTGGTTCAAAAAAATTAAATAGATCACGTGGTTGAAAAATTTTAAATAATTTAATGGCTTAAAAAATATAAATAGACCACGTGGTTCAAAAAAATTAAATAGATCATGTGGTTCAAAAAAATTAAATAGATCACGTGGTTGAAAAAAATTAAATAGATCACGTGGTTCAAAAAATTAAATAGATCACGTGGTTCAAAAAAAATAAATAGACCACGTGGTTGAAAAAAATTAAATAGATCACGTGGTTGAAAAATTTTAAATAATTTAATGGTTTAAAAAATATAAATAGACCACGTGGTTGAAAAAAAATTAAATAGATCACGTGATTGAAAAATTTTAAATAATTAAATGGCTTAAAAAAATTAAATAGACCACGTGGTTAAAAAAAATTATATTTACCACGTGGTTTAAAAAATTTTTATTAACCATCGTTCAAAAGGACAACTTTTCAAAAATACAAACATAAAACCTCAAAAGTATAGAATTAAAATTCTTCGAAAAATCATCATAAAAAAAACTTTTAAAACATTTCACAGGCAGCACTCGTCATTAATGAAAACTTGTTGAAAAATCGTTGTTCACTCTCCGTCAAACTCAATTTCTAACATTTTGTTCCAAATTAAATTTCCTGCTCACTTTATGCGTCGTTAAGCAATTTCTTAGACAATATATGGCAAAAAATGATCGTTCGTCGAGCGAACAAAGGCAGCCGAATGCTCTTCGAAGCGTGCATAAGTGAGTTTCCTGTGCGCACACAAAACATTTCATTAGACAAATTTACACGCCAGAATCTACACTAAAACTTCATCGTTTTCTAAAATTCTATAATTATGCGAGTGAGGAAAATCACTTGTCAGGCATCACTTCCTCACACTATTTTTCGCTGCTTCTCCTTCCCCGTTTTCCGATGTGTTTCTCTAATGACGACAACTGCATGTAAAAACGCACAGAATTCATAAAATATAATTGACTACAGAAAATATGAAAAGTTTAGAAAATAATAATTGCTTCTAGGCTGATGATGACGAAGGAAAAGACTGAAGCAGAAGAAACGAACGAACTTTTGCAAGAGAAACGCACACGTTTTGTAATAAAATAGTTTGATGAACAATTTATTATATAATTATTCAATTACTGAAACTGACTGCATTGAGTGACGTTTTCGTGATGCATGCTCCCGTTTTTAACACAAGAAGCAGAAAAGAGATGCTAATGGTGTGAAAAATCATTTCCCGTCGATTTCTGTAAAGAAAAAGTTCGCAAAGTGGGGGAAATAATGTCAATAATTGTCAATTCATCGATTAGCTCGTTTCGTTATTTACGAAGGGATTCTTTTGAAAAGTGAGTGGATTGGAAGTAATTAAATAATAAAATAATTCAGATTTGAAAAGAAAATGAATTGAAGGATAATTGACTAGAATTCTGCGAATTTTTCCTTTTTTCATAGAAGATGTTCAAGGAAGTGATTTTTTTTTTAGAAAAAGTTCATTAGAAAAGGTAAAAATTTCGTTTAAAATTAAATAAAGTCAAAAGGATTAAAAGATTCGTTAATTAAAATTTTAGTAACGTTTCTAATGCTTTTGGGTGGCAGCTTGACTTAAAATATTTTTGTTTATTTGTGAGATATCTGGTTTGAGGTTTCGAATGTTTTCAGTAGATAAATTTTAATTTTTAAATAAACTGGAGATCTGGTTCTTAGAAATTATACTTTTAATTTTTTTTTTAAATTTATTTTAGTAATTTTTTTTTTTTTTCTAATTTTATAACAAAAATTTTGGCTTTTTGAATTCTAAAATAATTTTTTTATTATTTTTCTTTTAATTTTTGATAAAAATTGAAAAAGTTAATGAGTAAATTTGAAAACATTTTTGTTATTCATTTTTTAATTCTTTCTAGTTTTTTTTTCTTTAATTGTGGATAATTATAAATAAATTAATTTTTATATTGAAGATCAATAAATTAAAATTAAATTTCTTGAAATTCATTTTAAAAATTAATTTATTTATTTTTGATTTTTATTTAATTTATTATTTTTTCTATTTATTTTAAAAATTTCATAGAAAAAATCATTAAATAAAACGTTTAATATTTTTTTTTTCAATTTGTTAAATTTTTTTCTATTTTAAATTTCATAAAAAATATAAAAAAAAAATATTAAATAAAATTTATGATTTATATTTTTAGTCTATTTATAATAATTATTTAATTAGTTTTTTTTAATTAATTTTATTTAATTCATTTTTTTATTATTAATTTAATTTTATTTTAATTAATTAATTCAAAAGCTAATATATTTTAGTGAAAAATTTAAAATAAATAAAAAAAATTATAAAATCAAATAAGATGATTAATTAAATTTTTAATTAACTAAAAATTATTTTAAAATTAAAAAAAAAATATTATTCAATTAAAAGATTTACTAAATTTAATTTTAATTAATTTTTAAATATTTATAATTTCTTAGATTTTCTCAAATAACTCAAATAATAGTTTAATTTAAATTTTTCATTTAAAAAATAATTTTAATTTTTTTAAAAATTTATTATTGCAAGATTATTTTTTAATCAATTATTTTATTTTACAAGATTTTTTTTTTAAGATTACACAGTAAAAAATCTAGACTCTATTATGACTTAAAAAAAAATAAACAATTGTCACTGGATCAATTTATTTATTTTTTTTTATAAAATTTTGCAAACTACAATTTTTTAACATTACCCTATTTTTAATTTTTTTTTTTTTTAAATTTAAGCCTAAGTAAATATTTATTTAATAATTTTAAACCTAATATTCATTAACCATCCACAGTTTACATTTTCTACCACAATAAATTTAAAATATATAAATTTAAAAACCCTCCAAGCAATTTATTCAACTGTATTTAATTTTCTCCAAAATTTCACTAAAACGTTAAACATATAATAATTAATAGCTTTCATTTCCTCATACACATAAATGAATACCGTGATGAGTGACGCAAATATCTAATTTTCCGATTGTCTATAATAATAAATAATAACAATAATTATAATAAATGACTGAAATTCATAACAACACTCACAAACATACGAATCCTTGTTTTTGCATTAAATATTTTCATTATCAACACACTAACACACATATTCAGGGAAAGAAAAAAAATTATTATAAACATCCAGCTGTTACTCGTTGGCATCTGCAAATAACACATAAAAATGATGATAACGTGTATCTTTCACTGCCTTGCTTATGCTTACGAAAATTTATATAAATATGAACAATCATTTATCATAACTTTATCAAGGAGTCATAAATTATGATTTTTTTTAAAAAAGCACAAACACATGTCTAAAAGGAACACTTTTGAATGTGTTTCGAGTGAAAACATGCATCAAAGAGCGACTTGGCAACAAATGCAAAAGTTTCCATCACATTTACGGAATTTTCATATGTTTTCCATTTCATTAACAATTCACATTTGGATTTTGTTGTAATAATAATAGTACGACAATGCTTACAAGTTGTCGGGCTCGGCGTCATCGTATCGCATGAAAATGTGATAAATGTAATAGAAAACGAAAAGAAAAACTTTTTAAAAGCATAAAAATATCAAAATCTTTCTTTTGTATTTATGCTTCTTTCTTTTACTGCTTTTCCATATCTTTGCCTTAATGGAAGTTCTGATTCCATTATTGCACTGTGGATCGAAAAAGGAGTAAAATTAAATGATTTTTGAACCTGAATCCTTTAGAGAAGTTTGCATTATGAAGAAAAATGTAAATTTTAGGTCACGTGGTTAAAAATAAATAATCTAGGTAATTAATTTTTTAAAAAATTAAATAAACCACGTGACCAATAAATTTTAAAAATTAAACAAAAATTAAAAATAATATTTTAAAAATAAAAATTAATTAAGAAAAATATTTAAAAAACAAATATCGTGTAAAAAAATATTTTAAAATTATTTCAACATAAATTTCTTTAACATTTTTAAATTATTTAAACCACGTGGTTAATGATATGGAGATTCAGTACAACTTTCATATTTTTTTCTCAATGAAAAACTCAAATTCAGGCCATTTCGCCTTTCAGAGTAATAAATTTTCTTTTCTCCTGAAAATAAAGATTTTTCATCTTTAGTTAAACCTTAAATTAGGTTCAACTCCATCCATCTCACAAAATGCTTTGTGACGCAAAACTCAAGTTTTCTCAAGCATAACGCTCTTCAGACCAAAGCAACATAAAAACCCGAACAAACGAGGAACGAGAGATATGACAACAAGAGACATGTTGTTCATTTCACTTGTCATATTCAAATTTATGCCGAGTCAAAATAAACATACTTTATACGTTGTTGAAGTAAATTTAATAATGGAATAACTCGAGTATGGCAATAAAAGATGTTTATTAACAGAAAAATTTATAATAAAATTTTATCTAATATAAAATGTCACACAAATGTCTGTCATAACCTTACTTTTCTCTGTTGGTAACATCGTTTTCATGTTGTACCAAAATAATTACAAACCAATTACGAATTTTTTTGGAAAAAATTAAATCTGAACCTTTTTAAGCTCTAGTCATTAATAAAATATTAAAATTCACAGAAGTGGAATATACTTTTAATTTAATTAATTTTTATTCGTGAAAAATTGTACAAATCCAATTATTGTTATTTTCAAAGTAAATTTAATTAAATATTAATTCCCACGAATAAATGAATGGACCTTTATGAGCAAAAAGCTTATAAAGGGATTTCGTGAGTGGTCCGTGAATTTCAAATGGTTTTTTAAGTGTATGTGAGAGTGGTAGATAAAAATCAATGCCAAACAGAATTAAAAATGAATTTGATGAAAAGTGAATTGGCTTGTTGCAAAAAAAAAAAATAATTTATTAAAAATCTTTTTGAACAGACATTTTTACATTATGAATCAGTGGCGTAGTTGGTTCAAAATTCTCAAACGGGCATGTATGAAATTTTTAATATTCTCAAATAAGGATTTCTATGAAGTTTTAACTGGTTTCAATCTAAAATTAAAATTTATTGTAAATTTGTCTACTTAGTAGAAAAAATATTAAAAATGTCTAAAAAAAGAAAAGAAAGGCAACACTTTTTTTTAAAACGAATCGAAATCGAAATTAAACTGTTTTAATTTAATTTATTTTGTTTTGATTTTTACTTCCGATTAGCACTTATGAAGACGAAAATACTTTAGGTCATTATCATCAGACTTCGCACTAACTTCACCTAAATAATTAAATAAAAACTTACTTACTTCACAAAGCTTTTTGTAATCATGTAACAAGATAATTTTGCTTTAACCAAATCTATAATATCGTTAAGGTCATTTTTGTAAACATTTTACATGCTTAGTTAAGAAGTAGCTCACTTTGAGTTCTCAATACTTGTAAGAAAATTTGTTACACCTAAACCTACAATTTTAGGTACCTGGTCAGTAACAGTGAGATTTTTTCTTCAATGCTTATGTTGTCATCCATTAAATTAGGTACCGTTTAAAGTTGTAGTTAAGCAAATACTTTATTGTTAATTTTTTTAAGCGCTTTGCTTGTTCATTATGAATAGTTCAACGATCTTCACAAACAGCCTCATTGGTCCTATTGTTTTCCACAAAGCTGCATTTTTTCTGTTTTTCCATTCTTAGGCCGAAAGGAGGCCCACGATTGGGTATTTTTGGCTATGAATTTTTGGTCTTTGTAATTTATGAAGAGTCAACATATGAAACATGATCTTGCGACGGCATAGGTTAAGTTAGATTGGTATTCGGTAGAGTACGTTGCTAGTACGGTGATCAATAAATATTTGGAAGTTGGAGTTTATCAGTCTATTTTTTGGAGCAGCAACGTCGAAAAAATCCATAGAATGATTGAGTCAAAAGATTTCATCTAAACCATTTGCTTTGGTTTCATTATTTTCAGAACATGAGATTTGCAAATCTTCCATGGAAAAAGTATTTCGTCATTTTGCCAGCTCATTATTTAATTTTGATTCCATTGCCATTTTTTAACTTGTTTAATTTTTAATAAAAAACTAGAAATAAAAATCAAATGTTAACAATTTTTTTTTGAATTTTAAAAAAATAATATTTAAAAAAAAAATAAAAATTAAAAAAAATATACTTACTCCTCTATCCCCTCCAAAAATATTTTTACCTACGCCACTGCTCACCTTGCACAATTTTCTTCTCTTTTATGTCATTATTTCTGCACAAAATCGACACAAAATATAGGAAAGACCGTCATCAACACACATTCTTATCATTCAGCAGTTTAATGGTGGCGCATCCTCTTCACTGCATCGCAAATACCGTTTATAGCTGCTATAACAACGCTTAACAACAATAATAATCTCGATGAACTCAACCCTCTTAGGACACTTTAACAATAATTTTCATCATAACTTTCCTCCATAAACACTCACAGCGACGACGTAAATACAAACAAAAGCTGCCGACAAAATATTGACTCGAATACAGAGGATTTTGTACGTGCGAGGTGTCAACAATGCACAACATTTTAACGACAAAGCATCACTCTGGCATCTTAAGTTTTTTTTTCTTCTTGGCAAAAATCTGACAAAAGCAAACAATAAGAAATTCGGTCTTAATCCGGTTTTAAACTTTTAATGCCATTATTTACGGTTTTTAAGTTGTGACCTCGATTTCGCGTTCATGACAAATAGAGCAAAAGTCAAAATTTTAATCCGACATAAAATCAAAAGTTTCGGTGATGTCTTGAAAGGAGCAACAAAATCACGTACACAAGAAAAAAAAGATAAAACAACAAGAGCGACGACTCTAACACATGCGAATTATTATCGTTCAAGTTGCAAAACTAGCTGTTGTTTAAAATTAAGAACATTTATCATCGTGTCTGGTACTTTGCTCTTCATCCTTGGTTGCCTGGCATGTCTGGGACTGTCTGTGTGTCTTTTGAAAAGCAAAACTATTAAAAGGAATGAAATTAAATAAAAGGCATTTGTTTCACATCTTTCTTCATAAATTTTGTGCATGCACACGGAAAAGCACTCACAGAAAAAAAAAACCGAGAGAATTTTAAGAAGGATAACATTTTCTAATGGGAAGCTATTAGAGGAATGAATGTGTATGTGTTATCTTTGCATGCAGTTTTCCAGAGTGCTTTCGATAATAAAAGAAATGGGTTAACATTGTTATTTGACTATTGTTCAACTTTTGAATGACTCACAAAAGAATTTTTTCTCCAAACAAGAAAAAATGGGGGAAAAAGTTTGAAATTTTCCACAAAAGTCTAAATTTTAACGTGATTTTTCTCTCCACAAAGACAAATGTCACTTTTTAATGTTTTTGTCCCTGCAGCAATTTTTTCTTGTCTCGTATGAACAATGAATGAAGGCAGAAAAATATTTTGATCATATTTCTAAGTACACGTGACACATTAAAAAAATCTAGATATTTTTTAGGGATTTTTTTTTGTCTTCCTTGATGTTGTTGAAACGGAATGTAAATAAGATTTGGCGAATGTCAAGTAGGTGTTACCCGGCGGCGTTTTCCGACAAACCCAAATAAAAACAAATTTGTTTGGAAAGTGATTCGGAGAAAAGATCAATTTATTGTTTTTTTGGACTGTTCGTCGTGTAGGCCGGGAGTGTTATTGAAATTGTATTGGAAACGATATTAAAAGGGCTTGGAGGAATTATTTGGAACTTTTTGAGTAAATGAAAATGATGATTGATTTTTTTTATTGCGAATGAATTTTATGCATGTAAAATTTAGCAAAGGGCTTTGACGGTTAAAATAAAAATTATAATTTATAATTAAATAAAATAAAAATTAAAATAAAAATCAATCAACTTAAAGTTGATTGAAATTTAATTTTTTTTTTAATTATTTTATTTTTTAAAATAATTATTTAATTTAATTTATTTTATTTATTTAATTAATTAATTATAAGAAAAATTTTAATTTAGGCAAAAAAAATTAAAAATAATTGTTAAAAAAATTAATAAAAATTTTTAATTTTTTTTTTAAATAAATAAATTATTTTATTTAATTATTTAATTAAGTTCAATTATTTTGAAAAAAAAAATTACAAAAAATATCATGAAACCAAAATTTTAATAATTATTTAATTTAATTCAATTAAATATTAAATTAATGAAAAAAAAAAATTTATCAAGATAAAAAAAATTAAATAATTTTAAAAAATAAATAAAATTAACTTAAATTAAATGAATAAAAAATTCTTAATTTATTTTTTTTAAATAAATAAATATATTATTTTTGTACATTATTTATTTATATTATTTTTTTTTATCAAATTTTCAGTAATTTTTCCTCATTTTTCTTCGATTTTTTAATAGTCAAATATTTATTATTTAACTTTTAGCAGCCTGGTAAATTATTAAAAAATTTTATGATTTCTAAAGGTTTTATTTAATTGTTCTAAAATTGACGACAAAAAAAAATAAGTTGAATTATTTTGGAAAAAAAAATACAAAAAATTATCATAAATCTAAAATTTTACGTTCCTTTGTTTTACAACATTTTTCGTCCAATTGTAAATTAATTTCTGCATTTTACAAAATATTTATTTATTTTTTTTTTGTTTTCAAAAGAACACTTGAAGGTTGATCACTTCATTAACTGATTTTGACCGCAAATGTTCTTGCAAATGACTCCATTTTTCATTTTTTTTTTGTCATCCCCACATCCACTTGACTCTTTGTCACACACAAAAAAAAATACCAGGAAAAATTATTACTTTCATGATTATCCATTTGCACACGGAACATTAAACACCAAACCGCTTATCAACCGAAAAAAGCCAACGAGCGACATCTCACATAAATTTTATTTATACACGAGAATAAACAGTGTCCTTTAACGCAATGTTGGACTTAAATATAATAATAATAATTTAATATTATTAAGAGATAATTTCGCAAACGAAACGAGTTTATCTGCAACCAACCATAAAGACATAAACACATCGTGTACGGCTCGCATATTTTTAATTATCTCGTAAAACATAATTTAATTAAAAAACGATATATACAGTAAATAATGAACTCTCGTGCCAAGTCTAGCAGCCAACAATCCAGAAATAGTCGTTGGAAGAAAGGTGTGAAAAAAACTTTTGTAATGCATTTCGAAAAAAAATATGCGAAATACTCTGGGATGGTCACGTGGTTAAAATTTAAAAATATCACTCGGCTTGAAAAATTTAAAACCACGTGGTTTGAACATTAATGAAGTCTCGTTAAAGGCTTTATTAATTTTCAAACCACGTGTTTTCATAAGTAGTTTTAACCACGTGGTTTATTATTTAAAAATTAAAGTAACCACGTGGTTAAAAATTAAATAAACTACTTGACTTAAAAAATTTAAAACCACGTGGTTTGTAAATTAATAAAGTATCATTGAAGGCTTTATTAATTTTTAAACCACGTGTTCTCATTTAAAGTTTAAAGTAACCCCGAGATTTTTTACTATATTTATTTTGAAATTGAAAAAACCACGTGGTATAAAATTTTTAAAGCCACATGATTTGAAAATTAAAGAGGCTACGTTATTAAAAAAAATAATAGACCACGTGGTTAAAAAGAATAATTTGGTTTGAAATTAAAAAAAACAAGTAGTCTCATAAATTTTCAGACCACGTGGTTTCATTTTCAAATTTAATCACGTGTTTTATTTTTCTTAACCACGTGACTTAAAACATTAAGAATTAACCACGTTGTTAAAAATTAAAAAAAAAACCACGTGGTTTTTCAAAATACGATACCATCGTTAGTAATTCTCCAAATCGAAAACTTTTAACAATTTTTTTTCAACTTTGTTTCATTTTTATTTAATTTCCTTCTTTCTCGTGCACAAACCCAGCAGTTTAACTAACATTCGTCGGGCAAGTACGTCATTTATCATCATAATGAACTCTATGGCTTGGTGCACAAACAAGGTGCTGTGCCACGATGATTTTATTATGAACGCGCATCCATTATTAATAACTGCCGACTCAGCGCGCGCGTTAAATGCAATAATATTGTTTCCCGCATCGCATCGTCCAGCATTGCATTTTTTACATTATTTTTACATCCAATCATCATTTGTACACAACGACACGCGAGTCTCGTGTTGCACAAAAAAAGCAAGTGTAACAACAATTCAATGATGAAATTAGATTTTTTTTCCTGCATATTCGTTTTTTTTTCTTATCTGACGTTTTATGGGCCATACAGAAATATTTTTACACGTCAGACGGAACGGCAATGAAAGAAGAAAAAAAACGAGGAGATGGAATTCATTTAATGCATTCCTAACAATTGTATTTCCGTTTTCCTGTGCTTCGGTGCGGCGTTCGTCGTCGTCGTCGATGTTCGTTCGTTCGTTAGTTCGTGAAAAAAAAGTAAGGATATAAAATAGCGATAGGAGAAATGTTTTCCATTACGTTCCTGCAGGTATTTAACATTTATGTGGCAGTTGTGAGGCTGTGTGTGGTTTATAGTGTTAACTATTCACAGTGCATCTCCTGCGTTATTTAAAATTATTTATAACGTGGAGAGACGAAAATTGTCGGATATTTAGTTTAATAAAGTTTGAAATTAATTTTTTTTTTGTAATTTTTTATTTAATAATTTATTCAATTAAAAAACTATAAAAAAAACTTGGGACTCTTTGAATTATTTTTATCGATTATTTTTTTTTCATCCAAATCTGAAGTTAAATTAACAAAAAAAAAATATGTAAATAAAATTTAAATGAATTACAAAATTAAATTTACAATAATTTTAATTAACTTAATTTGATTTTTTTTAATTTTAAGATAAAAATTATTATTTTTTTCATAAAAATATTTTTATTTTAATTTAAAATATAAATTTTATATGAAGAAAATTTTAAGAATAAATTCAATTTTTAATTAAAAATAATTATTAAAAAAAATAAAATTATTTCATCTCTAATTTTTTTTTTGTTCTACTAAACACGAAATTTTTTTTGTCGAAAAAATTCAGGGGAAAAATAAAAATTAAATTAAAAATTTAAATTTTTTAATTGGGAATTACTTTTTACGTTAAAATGATACAAAAAACAAAAGAAATTAGCTTAAAAAGACGTTTTCTATTGAAATGTAGGAAAAAAAATTTTTTTAAGTTACGTGACTTAAATTAATTTTTTTCAAAAATTTTTATTTGTAAGACTTTGTTTGATTTTTCTTCACTTTTGAGTTTGAAATTTGGAAATAAATTAAAGTAAAATTAAATAAGTGTTAAGAATCAACCTTTAACGTCTAAAAATGTTAAAACATTACAATATAAAAATTCAAAAGTATTTTTTTTTTATTTTAATTAAATTAAAAATCCTCATGGGACAAAAAATGATAATATTAAATTTAGGCCAAAACAACAATCCCAAATGTTTCACGTTTCCTCCCACCTAATTTTTTCTGAAAATCATATTTTCAAATTTGAGTATCTAAAATGTAAGAAATATCTCAAATTGTTTTATATTTTTGACCTAAATTCTTTTGAAAATGATCAAAATTTCCGTTAAAATTTGAAAATAAAATATTTTCAACATTTTCAAATTTTAGTGAAAAATGATCAGTTTTTAAAAAAAATATTATTTAATTTTCAAAATTTATTTCAAATTTTTGTAATTTCTTGAAATTATAGAGAAAAGTTATATTTTTTACATTAAAAGATACTCGATACTCGATATACATCCTACCTAATGTTCAGAAGGTCTATGAAACGTGAAACATTTGATTATCTTGTTTTGGCCTTATTTGCCTTATAATTTTTTCTTTAATTATTATTAATAATATTATATTATGAGTGTTTCTTTTATTTAAAAAAAAATTAAAAAAAACTGAAAATTAAAATTTTTTTGATAAAATAATAAAAAATATAAAAGATCAAGGAACTCAAAAAAAATAATGAAATAATAACAAAATTTTTCTTATTTCGACTAAAAAAATTTAAAATTAAAGAAAAATAATTTTTTATCAAATAAAAAAATAAATTCTAATTTAAAAAAATTTCTTAAATATTTTTCATCTATATAATTTATAGAAAAAAAAATTTTTAAACTTCTTTAATAAAAAAAAAAGTGAAATCACATCAAAAAATCTACTTTTCAGTCAATTTCCTTCTTACCACGTGCTTCATCCTCTTGTCTGGCGCGAACAGAAAAACTACACCAGAAATCATAAAAATGCTGATAAATTCTCTTTTCAAGTGCAACTATTTCTGTACGTCACGTCACTCCGTATATTGCACGAAAAGCACATCGTTTCCACAAAAATTGAATTTAAAATATAAAATGAACGTCTCTCTACCGCAGTACCGTATAATCTTCTAGTCGCACTTATCATGTCTCTATCTCTATTAATATAAATATGTACAAAAAATATGAGCAGACTGTTGCACAGGCGGGAGGAAAAGAATCTTCCATCATCGTCTGACGTGCGACAAAATGACGATGCGAGTAATTCTAGCCACAATGACGAACATTATCATTAGATTTATATCGATAAATTTGATTTTTTCGATGATTGCCACCTCTGCCGAGTAATTTTGTTAAACTCATGCTCGTTCGTTCATGCAAATTGCGCCCGAGTTATTTTTTCACATAGACGCACATAAATTTCCGCTTTTGTATTTCATTTTATATTTTTTTTTTCGCATAAAAAAGCAAGAAAATGAAAATAAAAAGGGGAAATTATGGTTAATAAATATAAATTACTGTAAAAAAAACTGGCAGAAAATTCTCCCTGATTGGATGAGAAATGCTTTCAAATATCAGATAATTGCTTTATTGATGCATAAAAAGGCCGCGATTTTCTCTCTCGTTCCACTAATTGAGTGTTAATGGAGCGATTAGCGCCCAAATTGGACCAAATGGGGCACGAAATATTTTTTCAGACAGCCATCAATCTTCTGCGAGTAATTACGTGAGACGCTTCAAAGTCAGACGGAGAAAAAAAATGAATAATTTGAGCGTCAAATTGATATTCATTTCAATCAATTGTGTATCGTGTCGTCTTTCGAACGCAATTCAAGCAGACATAAAACAAATAATATAAATGCAAATTGGCAACAAACAAAATGAAAAAGTTGAGCAAATATATATATAAATAAATAAAATAATAAAAAAAAAGAAATGGAGAAAAATGAGAAGCTTTTGCTTTTTGTGATATACGATACGTTGCAGCAATTTGAATAAAGAATTGACATCACAGGAGTTCATTGTTCGCATGGTTGAGATTTTTTTTTTTGTGAAATAAATTTTGTTTATTTTTTTGAGTCACTTGAGAGTTTAGATTATTCAAAGTTTTGATGGCGATATATTTTTTCAACAATTTTCCTTGGAATTCTTATTCTTCTTATTGGAAATTTTTTTATTTTTTTTTTTTTAAATAAATAAATGAATCTAAATTTTTTCAACCAATCTCAATATTCAAGCTTTTTTTACTTTAATTTTTCTACAATTAAATTTTTTTAATTTTTTTTAAATTTTTACAAATTTACTACAATTTTTCTTCACATCAACAAGCCTTGATAAATTTTTGACTCTTTAAACTTTAAAACTTTAACTACTTTGTTTAAATGCTTGATTTAATTTTTGTTTTCAAAACTGTGTCAAAGCAATTTTTGTCAAATCTTGCTCCAAATGGATAAAAATTTGTCAGAGGGCTCTAATTTATCATTTTTAATCATTTTATAACTCAAAACTGCCAAAAAATTGAAACTGAAAAAAATTTTTTCTTTGACATAGTTTTGTTTTGAAAACTAAATCAAGAGCAAAACTAAATCAAAAAGTGTGTCAAAGCAATTTTTGTCAAATCTTGTTCCAAATGGAACAAAATTTGTCAGAGGGCTCTAATTTATCATTTTTAATCATTTTATAACTCAAAACTGCCAAAAAATTGAAACTGAAAAAAATTTTTTCTTTGACATAGTTTTGTTTTGAAAACTAAATCAAGAGCAAAACTAAATCAAAAACTGTGTCAAAGCAATTTTTGTCAAATCTTGCTCCAAATGGATGAAAATTTGTCAGAGGGCTTTAATTTATCATTTTTAATCATTTTTTAACTCAAAACTGCCAAAAAATTGAAACTGAAAAAATTTTTTTCTTTGACATAGTTTTATTTTGAAAACTAAATCAAGAGCAAAACTAAATCAAAAACTGTGTCAAAAACTGTGTCAAAGCAATTTTTGTCAAATCTTGCTCCAAATGGATAAAAATTTGTCAGAGAGCTCTAATTTATCATTTTTAATCATTTTATAACTCAAAACTGCTAAAAAATTGAAACTGAAAAAAAATTTTCCTTTGACATAGTTTTGATTTGAAAATACCTAATAGAAAAAAATTATTACCTAATTAAAATTATTTTATTTATTTTTTTAAAAAATATAAGAAAAAATTTTTTATTCACTAAATTTTTTTTTAATTTAGAAAAAAATTCCATAAAAATTTATCAAAATTATAAAACCTTTTTAATCTTACCTAATTTAAATTTTATAAAATTATTTAATATTTTTTATAATATTTTCAAATATTTTTCTGGACTTATTTTTTTTTTTAAATTTAATTTAATTTAATTAAATTTAACCGCCTAGCGGTTAATCCACGAAGCTCGATCCAAACGACGCCCTGTCAAATTTATGTCGCCAAACCAAATTTCAAACAAAACTTATTTTCAATCCCGGATACTTTCCTAAATTGGAATGCAACTTCTAATCAAGCCAACTGTCACAAGGAAAGCACATAAAAAAACGAAATTGGCGCCACTTCGACGTGACTAAAATAATGTTTAAAAACTTTGTTATTGTTGGTTATAAAAAATTTGGTTCCCAAAAAAAACCGTAAAGAATTTTCATCAAAATCATTAAAAAAATGTTCGTTTTCCTTCAAATCTAATTCAAAAAAATCTCCCGAGCATCATCAAGTCCAGAGCACGCCAATTCAGCAACTTTCCACTCTACTATATCAACATAATTAAATTGGACGTCTGCCAATGTCGAATGAAAGGAATGCATTTTATTGCCGTTCCCCATTCTGCTACTATTTTTTTTTCGGGCATTTTCCACAAACTTTTTACTCTGTTTCGCCACTGAGTCAAATGAAAAGACCGCGTGCTTTTTTTTCGTTTGTTTTTGTCTGAAATAGGTCAAAACTGATCTGATCAGCTGAGCATCCGTGCTCTAGTTTATTTTTGGAACGACTCCCTAATGAATTGCGTTTTTATTGTGTGATGGAAAAATGCACCAAATGTGCATTCATTTTTGACGATCTCGATGAAAGGCTTTCAATAAAAAAAAAAAGAAAAAAAATTTTTCTATGAAATTTTTTCATAGAATTTTTTTTTTGTATAAAAATGGATTTTGTGTTGTACGTCGTTATTATTCTACGTTTTTATTGTTATTTCACATTCAATAAGAGTGCAGCAGCCACAACAATGCCGTTTTTATTTGTCGTGTGCCTTTTTTTGTTACGTTTGGTTTCTTTTATTACAGCAGTACAGATAAAATTGAGACATTTTTTGTGTATTTTGTTATTTTTTTACGAACAAAATAAATTCTATTTACTAAAGTGCTTCTGAAAAAAATGACAGCTTTGCATTGAAATTCAAAATAAATTAATTTTGTTAGACTTTTTCAAGAGTTTAAGCTTATTTTAATGCATTTTCATGGAAAAATGTAGTAAAAAGAGCCAATTGGGGGCGTTAAAAATTTTAAAATGTACATTGGGTTCATATATAAAAAATTGCACTGGGCTTAATTATTCAAAATGTCTATTGGGACGAAAATTTTAAATTTGCGCTGGGTTAAAAACAAAATGTGAATTTTTCTAATTCACATTTTGGATTTTAGACCCAGCGCACAAAAAAATCGCCCCAGTGGACATTTTGAAAATTTTAGCCCAATGCAAATTTTGGAATATGAACCCAATGCACATTTCAAAAACTTTAATGATGACGTTAAAGTTACAACATTTTTCATCAAAAAGAGCTCAGAAACTCAAAAATTTTTTAGCATTTGGATCCAATGCACATTTTAGATTTTTGACCTAGTGCACAAGAAAAAATTTTCGCCCCAGTGAACATTTTGAAAATTTTAGCCCAATGCAAAATTTGAAAATTTTTTGACCCAATGCACATTTTAAATTTTAAAATTAATTTAAAAATGCGCCAACTTCATTTTTGTTTTTTTCTGATGCCGAATATTTTCAACAAATGTGCAAAATTTATTGTTCAGTTCACAATGAACGATATTTGCACGTGTCTGTAAGTGAAATTTTTGACATTGAATGGCTTCAACAAGAAACTTTGGTACTGCCATGACAACACCAGCAAATAGAAGATGAAAGACTTTCGTTTCAAATGGAAATTAACTTCGTTTGCTATTCACTATTCTTGTTACAAACTTTCTTTATGGTTATTCAAAAAGACTTTCTTTATTTAATTTTTTCCCTCTTCTTCACTCATTCAGACTTTATTTCATGCTTGCTTGTGAGAAAAAAAAAAGTTTTTCAAAAAGTGTCCAAGTAAAGAGTTGCTTATTAAAAGTCCTTAATTACGGGCAAACATGGGCGTTCATTAATAAAATTTAATTAAAATTAATTTCATTATGGAGCCACTTTTCACAGTAGTTCTCTCGTGCCATGCGCTTTTAGGTAATTTTACGCACGCATAAACGTTGTCCTTAATTCACTTTATTTCAAGTTAGTTCCTTTCATTTCTTCAAGTGCTTTTGAAAAACATTTTCCGAGCGTTTAAACATTAAAGTTTTTCGTTCTTTGCTCGTTTCTCTGGGACGTTTCTCTGCGTTGAAAGAAGAAAAATATAAAAACATCAAAAATTCATCATAAATGGAAATGATGATGATTGACTCAAGTAGCTGCAAGATACTTCAAAGCGGAACGGAACGAGGACGAGTTTCGTCTTTTACTGAATTTTGAAGATGAAGAAAAATATTATTTTTAAAAGTTCTTGAGAAACGAAATATATTCTTAACTGTATTTTTGTTAGATTTTTTAAATTTTTTGCAACTTTTTCAATTTTTTTATTTTTTGCGAAAATTTTTAAAAATTTTCTTCATTTTATGAGGTTTTTCCAAAGTTTTCTAAAGTTTTTCTAATTTTTAAGTAATTTTTCAGAGTTCTTTTCATTCTTACTAAACTTCAAAACTTTCTTGTTTTCAAGTTTTTTTCTTAGTTTTTCCGATAATTTCCACAGTTTTCCTCAAGTTTTCCAGATTTTTCAGAATTTTTATGATTTTTTCAAACTTTTTTTCTAATGAAGATATTCAAATTTTTTCACATAGGGGAAGCTGGGGTAAATTCAAACAGAAAACTTTAATTGCATAAAAATTGATGGTAAAATTAATTTGTTCCAAAATGCCCCATGTTTGAACTTACCCCATCTTCCCTTATATTTGAAGTGTCTTTATTTTAATTTTTTTATATTATTTTTAAAAAAATATATAAAACTTCATTTTTCAATATTTTTTCTTTTTTTAAAATTTCCATTAATTTTTAACAAAATTATTTTTAAAAAATTCATAACTCTTCAGCCATTTTGTTTAAAAAATTTTTTTACCTTACTTTGATTTTTTTTAAATTCCACGAAATTTTAAGATTTTTTTCACATTTTTTATTCAAGAAAATTAAAAAAAAATTATTTCAGTTACTCCAAAGGAAGCATAGAAGACATTTTTTTATTAAAATTATGAAATGTCCTTTAAAATTTTTTTCGTGAAAGAAAAGCAAAATATAACAGCATAAAAAGTTAAATGACTTTTGTGGCAGCCAGAAAAAAATATTTTCATTTACTTTAATCTTCCATCAGTTCACGATGCAAGAAAAAGTAAGTCAAACACTTGAACACGTACAAACGACTGAACAAAAAAAAATGTTTTCCATTGTTGCCGGTTGCTGCGAAACGAGATGGACGAGTGGAATATTGAGTAATGCAATAAAAAACAGAAGAAAATAGAATAATAATAAAAATAATTGAAAGAAAAAAAGAAAATCTACTAAAAAGAGGTTCAAAGTTCGTCCTGTCGTCATTCCTTGACTTTTTTTTTCTTTTCATCTCTTCCGTCAAGAGCGAATTATTTCTTTGTAACTTTTTGTTTGTGTTACGGAGATAAAAATACGGCGCGCATATAATTGTCATATAAAATCGTGCATTGAAATTAGTTTGAAGTCAAGTAGCTCGCGTAACGACAACAAGTGCCTGGATGCACAAACTTTTTATTTTAATGAATTCCGAGGAAAAGAAGGAAAAAAAGCGGAAACTTTATTATGATTTCAAACATCCGGTTACCTTTTAATATGTTTTTAAAGACAAAATTCTTCCGTTCCATAAAAAAGTTGGGTTTCTTAACCAACCGGGTTTGTTTGAACAAAAAAAAATTAACTCAAGCAAAAATATGCCCCTTTTTACTCATTTTTTTTACTGTTTTATGCATGATGAACATCTTCTTAGTTTCCAGTTCAAGGTCCGCTCACATGTAAGAAAAATATCTTCGAGAAAATAATAATAATATTTTTGTGAGATTTGTTGGTTCACTTGGCAAGGAGGATGTGTAATCGTAATCGCATCTTTTTTGCACCGAATATCGACCTATTTTTTGCCTATTTACATAGTAGATTGAAGATGCTCAGACTCACATAACATAACTCATCTTACGAGTAGCGGCAAAAATAGGAAAAACAGTATTATCGTCTTTTTCGAACAAATAATAACAATTTCCCGGCAATTTTCGTGAGTTTATGAAAGATACTATGCGCGGTAGGCAGGAGCGGGAAAAAAATTAATTTAGTAAATTTGATGAAAGATGGCAGAAATTTAAAAAATTTTACAATTTTAAAAAATTTTATTTTATTTAAAATTTTATTTTATTTTATTTTAATTTATTTTATTTTATTTTATTTTATTTTATTTTATTTTATTTTATTTTATTTTATTTTATTTTATTTTATTTTATTTTATTTTATTTTATTTTATTTTATTTTATTTTATTTTATTTTATTTTATTTTATTTTATTTTATTTTATTTTATTTTATTTTATTTTATTTTATTTTATTTTATTTTATTTTATTTTATTTTATTTTATTTTATTTTATTTTATTTTATTTTATTTTATTTTATTTTATTTTATTTTATTTTATTTTATTTTATTTTATTTTATTTTATTTTATTTTATTTTATTTTATTTTATTTTATTTTATTTTATTTTATTTTATTTTATTTTATTTTATTTTATTTTATTTTATTTTATTTTATTTTATTTTATTTTATTTTATTTTATTTTATTTTATTTTATTTTATTTTATTTTATTTTATTTTATTTTATTTTATTTTATTTTATTTTATTTTATTTTATTTTATTTTATTTTATTTTATTTTATTTTATTTTATTTTATTTTATTTTATTTTATTTTATTTTATTTTTTTTTATTTTATTTTATTTTATTTTATTTTATTTTATTTTATTTTATTTTATTTTATTTTATTTTATTTTATTTTATTTTATTTTGTTTTATTTTATTTTTTTTTTATTTTATTTTATTTTTTATTTTATTTTATTTTATTTTATTTTATTTTATTGTTTATTTTTTTTTATTTTATTTTATTTTATTTTATTTTATTTTATTTTATTTTATTTTATTTTATTTTATTTTATTTTATTTTATTTTATTTTATTTTAATTTTTATTTTATTTAATTATTTATTTTATTTTATTTTATTTTTTATTAACGGGCCATCCCTGACTTTCTCATTTCCCATCAGACACAGAAAGACGATTATTATTGTTATTATATCTCCATGTAGCGACCACGTCTATGTATTAAACAAACAATCGCACAAAAAATGAGAAGTAGACCATTTTTGGTAATCAACGCATTAGGCAAGTACCCGAAAACTCTATGCCATACGAAAAAAAAAATTGTTGAGTCAGGAAAAAGCAATAAATAAAAGTTGGTAGCAAAAAACACAATTTTTTGTGATTCTTGTCCTCCGTACGTCACAGAACAATGCCATATAGACAAGCTCAAGTATCCACTTGCTTATGATATGTGATAAAAAGGGATCTTATTAAGGATCGTTTACTTAATGTGCGTCATCATTATTACACATTCATTCGCATATACCGAAAACAGCCATAGATCAATCAACGGATTTTTTGTTCGAAAATTTTCGGAGTCTCATTGGCTGACGAACAAAATCTCCTGTCATTAATGCTCCAAAAATTCCTCAACTCACGTATTTGTCGTTTTTTCATTGTTGTCTGTAGCAAAATTGAAAGTCACAGAGACAACAACAAAAAAAGAAGACGTGCCTCGATGAAAGAAAAACTATGGAAAAACTTTTTTTTTTCAATCCGTTCACTGTGAAATATTTATATTTCGCAAGACAAAATATCTGCGAACTGGCGAAACTTGAAGATTTTGCTTTGGGGCAAAATTTTAGAATGTGAATTGGGTTTGAATTTAAAAATGCGCATTGGGGTAAAATTCAAAAATGTTTATTGGGCTGCTAGTTCAAAATGTGCATTGGGCTATAATTTTAGAATGTTCATCGGGACAAAATTCTTAATGCACATTGGGCCTAAGTTAAAGAATGTGCATTAGAATAAAGGTAAGAATATGCATTGGGGAAAAAATCTTAGAATGTGTATTAGGGCAAAATTTCATAATGTGCACAGGGGCAATGTTGGGATTTAAGGTACATGTCCCAATGATCATCCTAAGATTTTGCCCTAATGCATATTTTAAAATAGCACCTTAATGGAAATTGTCCCTATGCACATTCTGAAATTTTGTCCTATTCTACATTTTCAAATCTCACCCCAATGCATATTCTCAACTTTGTCCTAATGCAAATTCTTAATTTTGCCCCAATGCACATTTTTTGAATTAAAACCCTATTCACATTCAAAAGTATTGCCCCAATGCACAATCTTTTTGTTCTTTGATACTTCTTCGCAAATATTTAAGCTTTCGAAACATGATTTTTTCATAGTTTTTCTATGCGTACCAGATTTGGGTACAAGGACACGTCACACTTTTCGGTAAAAGAACATTGAAAGAGATTTTGTGTCGAACCCTTTGCAATGACGACAAGAAAATTTTTTGACAAAAAAAAGACGAAAGGAGAGCAAAAAAAATATAAATTTGCATCAATTTTATCAATTTTTCAAATATCGCACATATTGAAAGCGATGGCAGAGCAAAAACGACGTGATTTCACTTCGGAGAATTCATTTTCAGCAGAGGCGTTGATGTGATAATTTATTGCATCAATTTCCAGTGAAAAATTGTTTTGTATTTCATGATTGAAAACTCAAATAGTTCCTTTTTTTCATCATCATCATCATCCATAGCGTTTCATTGAAATCCATCAATTTTCATATTTTTAGTTCATTTTGGGCGATTTTTTTTCTGTTATGGAAAAAATGAACAAAAGCGCTAGTCTTGCGAAAAATAAAAGCCATTGATGACTCAGTAGATAAAAAATAATTTTTCTTTTTTAACTTTATTGAATCAGTTTAAATTTGCACGAATGAACTGATTTCCATAAAAAGCACCAAACCATGAGAGATTTAAAAAAAATATTTAACAGCGAGAGATATTTTTTATGATTTTGCGATTCCAATTATTGCTCATTCCTCAAATTAAATTAAATAAATGAGATATCGCACAGCAAGTGATTGGCTTTGATAGGAATTTATTGAAGAATTTTATTAATATAATGAGCGGTTTGGAGTGAGATGAACTCGACCTGATTCTGTTTTAAAAATTTTAATAGGCAAAAATTTTCGTCTGAAGTGTTAAGGGCAAATTTGAGAAAAAAAAATACCAAAAAAATATAAAAAGGGTATTTTCTTATCCCAAAAAATTTTTTTAATTAAAAAAATTTAAAAAAAATATTTAAATATTATTTTTATTTTTTTTTTTATTAATTTTAAGTTATTTTTCATTTTTGTCCATTTTTTTATTTTTAAAATGAGAACTTTTTTAATTATTTCAAGAAATTAAATTAAGTTTTTATATAGCAAAAATTTTAATTTTTTTTTAAATTTAGAATAATAATCTTAAATTTGAGAAATTTTTGACAAAACATTTCTATAATAATTTTTTTTTAATAATGATTAATGTTAAAATTTATTTTGTTAGAAATTAAAAAACTAAAATTAAAAAAAATAAAAATATTTAAAAAAATTACCTTAAAAATCTGCCATTTGTTACTTTGTTGAAATTCTGAAAAAAAAAATAATTAAATTGTATTAATTAAAAAATAAAAAAAAAATATTTTTAGGTACAATTTTTTTTTTTATAAAATTTTTTAAAATAATTTTGTAAGAAAATTCACACCTCAAAATCAAAAATTTCATTAAATCTCTCAAAAGTAACATAGAAAGCCATAAAATTCAAAAAATAATAATTATTTTAAAATTTTATGCAAAAGTCACGATTTTTCTGCACGACACAAAATTCTCTTTTCTTCAAAAAAAAACTATCACATAAAACGTAATAGTGAGACATTACACACCAAAAAGTGTCTCCAATAAACTTAAATGACACTATTCCACACACACACTCATATAAAATAATATCTTACTCAGAATGTCACGCTAGTGGCAGAATTTCACGACGAAGAACAGAAACTATGAATTGAAATGTAATAACGGTAATAAAAATATTGCTGAGACATGAATGGGAAGCCTTCCATTACAAAATAAAGTGTCATTATTTGGGGTGTTAATAGATGTGTGATAACAGAAATAAATTTTATGGCAAATACAAACAACGTCGGAGAAATTGCTCTCAATTTGCAACAACGAAAAAAAAAGTTGTACGAAAAACCCTTGAATATGAAGTGATATTTTGTGGGTGGTGCCAGTTTGTCGGGCATTTCATTTTATTTCACTTTATAAAAATGTATCAAATGTACAAACAGAGCATGAACAAATTTATATCTCGTCTAAAGTTTCGGCTCCTCGTTGCTCTTTTTTTTTGTCGTTCGACTTTTTCGTCGTACAACGAATGAACACCAGTTGAGGTCTAAGTGCCTTTTTATGACTGCTTGCGTTGTCGTCAGACTGTCTACGGGATGTTTTATTAAAGTTTTTATCAGCAACGGATGAACTTTGTTGCCCCGAGGCACGAAAAGGTTTAAAAAAATTTTTCAAAATATTTTTTGGAAATTATTTATTAAAAAATAAAAAATATTTAATAAAAAATTTAAATAAATAAATTAAATTATTAAAAATTAATTTAAATAAAATAAATAAAATTTTTGATGTTTTTTTATATTTTTAATTTTGAAAAAAAATTTTTTTTAATTTTTTTAAAAATAAAATAAAATCTAAGGTGAAAAAATTTATATAAATTAATTTTTAATTAAATAAAAATAGTAATATCCAAATTTTAATTATTTTTAAATAAATTTAATTTTTTTTAATTTTATTAAAATTAATTTTAATTAAAAAAATAGTAATTTTTAAAAGATCACAAAAATTTTAAAAAAATTATTTTTAAATAAATAAAATAAATTAATTTTTTTATTTTTAATTTTGAAAAATTAATTTTTAATTAATTAATAAAATTGAAAAATTTTTTTATTAAGGCTTTTATTATTTATTTATTAAAATTTTAATTATTTTTAAGCAAAATTATTTATTTTAAAAAAATTTTTAAAAAAAAAATTAATTAAAAAAGAAAATTTAAAAACTAAATAAATTTAAAAAATTTTTTTTAATTTAAAAATTTGTTTTAAAAATTAAATTTTTGAAAAAGAAATCCAATTAAAAGAATTACTATTTTTCTTAAAACAAGAAATTTCATTCCGTTGGGTTCAAAGTCACATACACACCGAAAGACGAATAATAATAATAGAAATAATAAAAACAAATGTTTTATTGAACGACGATGCTGCACTCCAACTTTGAACGTGGAACGAGTGGTAAATTTGAAACCACAAACATCAAGTGTTGTGTGGTTTTGTGTGACTTGTGATCGATAAACCCTTTTATACACTTTTTCCATTTGTTCTGTTGTTTTTCTCTCTTTTTCTGTTGTAAAAATAGAAAATAGTAGGAAAATGAATGTGTTTGTAATAAAATTAAAATAAATATATCGCAACAGTGGCAAATTACACTTCGCTGTTAGACACACTCGAAACAAGCATTGCAAATTAAAATAGTATTTGATGCCGTTGGTGATGTAGAAGCATTGTGTGATATTGTCATTCAATTAGCTAGACATGCTGCTGTGTAGTTGGGTGACAGCAGCAGCGCGATTGTGTCTTTCTTTCTTCTTCTTTTTTTTTTGTAACAGCGATAAATGAGATTAATTGTGGAAATGTGTCGTTTCAAGCAGTTTGAAATTAGTTTCCTTTGGAGTTTTTATTTTATGCTTCGAAATTTTATCTTTGTGATATTTTTTAACTAGAAAAACAGTTTTTTTTTTCGTTTAAAACAATTTCGTTTGATTTTATAGTCAAAAAATTTAAATTGAACAAAAAAGGGTATCTTCGAAAGTCATTTAAGAACCATTTCGAGCTTTGATTTAACACAATCTCCTTATTGCACAATGTGAAATTTTGCCCCAGTGCACAATCTGAAATTTTGTCGAAATGCACAATAAAAAAATTGAGCCCAATGCACATTTTTCAGTTTTTCCCAATGCATAATTTGAAATTTTTCTCAATGCAGATTCTAAAATTTTAGCTCGATATACAATTTGAATCTTATCCCAATGCACAATCTGAAATTTTGTCGAAATTGACAAAAAAAAATTGAGCCCAATGCACATTTTTAAATTTTTCCCAATGCATAATTTGAAAATTTTCTCAATGCAGATTCTAAAATTTTAGCTTGATATACAATTTGAAAATTTGTCGAAATTGACAATAAAAAAAATTGAGCCCAATGCACATTTTTAAATTTTTCCCAATGCATAATTTGAAATTTTTCTCAATGCAGATTCTAAAATTTTAGCTTGATATACAATTTGAATCTTATCCCAATGCACAATCTGAAAATTTGTCGAAATGCACAATAAAAAAAAATTGAGCCCAATGCACATTTTTAAATTTTTCCCAATGCACAATCTGATATTTTAGCCCAAAGCACATTATTATAATTGCCTCCCAATACAGAAGTAAAAATTTTGCCCCAATGCACATTCTATTTAAAAAAAAACTTATTATAACTACTCAAAAAAATCAAAAAGATTCAATAGGCGTTAATTTTAAAGAGGTTTCATTGTACAAAATAATCCTATTTTAATCCATTGTTGACAACTCCAACTATTTAAAACTATCGATCGATTCTATAATAAATATTAATCGCTGAAAGCACTTTTAAACAACTTTAACACAAAAGCTTCTTAAAACTTTTTAGTGATTTGCTTTTCTTCTCCTCATTCGTTAAAATTTTAAACCTTTATGACATCAACTTGAACTTTTACTCAGCACGAGCTTCCATCATTTTAGTTTCCTAGAAATCTCTAATTATTTATCCAACCTACCAAGCATCATCAGGATAAAAACTTTCCTAATTGCTTCATTTCTGTCGAAATGGTCTTCCAATAATTCATCATGTCATGTCCTGGCATGCCATCAATAAACATAAATAAACAAGCATCACGTGTAAGCTCATAGCCACGAGAAACGACGATTCACATTCATCACCAATTTTTCACATGAAATGAAATTACGAAACGAAATTGCAAATGACATGTTTTATGATTATTATTTTACAATTCAACTCGGCAGCATGCAATTTTTCCTCCTTTTGTCTTGTTCTTCAATGCATTATTTTTCAATTTTTCGTCTTCCTCGTGCCTCTCGGTGCAGTATTTATTATTATTATTTCATGTCTTTTTTTTATTATTTGTTTCCCAAGCGATATCCGTACTTTATCATCATCATAAAATGCAAGTAGTAGAACAATAATAATGAAAATGTGTCATGTACAAGGGAATTATTGTCACTTGTTTACGTCTGTGAATGAATGGAAGATAAGATGAGTTTTTTGTGGTGCATCCACATATGGGTCGTATTGACAAATTTGAAAATTTTCAAGGTTTTCCAATTTGTATTTTATGACAAAAAGGAGAGAAGCAGAAGAAGAAAGAGACAAGACATGCATAATAAAAATTGGTTCAATTTATTTTCTTCCATTATTATTGGATTTGAAAAGAAAATAAAAGGATTAGGCGACATGAATCCTTTCCTTTTCATATAAATTTCATGTGGACCGGATTTCTACTTTTTTTTCTCTTTTCTTAACTTTTTCTGATGAATAAAGAAAAACGTGAACGGAGACCGACCGAACCCTCGTAATTACATAATGATCGTAATAAAATAAAATAAAATCATTTTATTGCCATTCATGACAACAACAGTATAGCAACAACATCGAATCTTGTAGTTTTCTTTAGAAATTTTTCAATTCGTCTTACTTGTGCAAGTACACTGACAAAAAAAGAGTAGAAAAGGGAAATCAAACTAAAATTTTTCACTGTACTTTGGAGCGATGACGATGTAGGCACCAAGAACATGAAAAGTGAATAAAAGTTCCTTGGCAAGTCTTGTCATGTCTCGGTAATAAAAATATTTTCCGTTTTTCCAACGCATTGAAAGAAGTGAAAAAGCACATGTGAAGAACGAACAAAAACCTAAAGTGACATGTTCACTTGATGCTATAAAATTTTTTTTTGTGAGCTTATTTAATTTTTTGATTTACATGAACTTGCTCACACACATAACGCATTTAAGATGATGACGCGCGAGATTTTGATCGTCAATTTTCTGAAAGACCTGCAGCTAACAGCAGGAAAATAACGTTGAACGTTGTGTTTAATTCAATGAAAGGGAAGGGAAACATGAATGGAAACAATGTCCCGAAGGAGTTTTTTAGTGCATTTTTTTAAAGGAAAGATGCGTTGATGGTTGTCTGTCTGTTTAAATAAAGAAATCGCTCTAAGATTTAAAAAAAAAATTAAAATTTTTCAAATTAAAAATATTGAATAAGAATAAGAGGAAAAGCACTCCAGCTACTGCTGTTATCGGTAAATGATATCCTTATTTTAGTTTGACAATGGATTTCTTAAAGTTAACTTAAATTAATACTCAGATCGTTGTCGATATTTGTTTGAGTTTTGACTTGAAAAGAAGAAGGAATTTACTATTAAAGAATTTATTGTTCATACAATTGCGCGAGTAATTTGGTGACATAGGATGTGGACCTTCTTCGTGTATTGTGACGTTTGTCATTTTATATATCGTCTTGCTTGTTCGTATTTGCTCATTTCATTTACTTTCAGGATACGATAGTTGTTCTACAATTGGGATGTTGACATTCTTTGACGATTATACTCGTCATAGAAGACAAACTTTATTGATTTATTCTGTAGTCATTGCAATCTATCAAGGTTAGTGCGACTTGAGGTGCCCCAGATTGTTATCATGTACAAAAGGTGTGAAGAATGTGTGCATAATAAACAGACAACTTCGTTTCTTGGGAAAGGAGATAGGCATATCAGCGGAGAGCTGCTATTATTGGGCGTATTTTTCTTGCTGTTTGATCGATGTGTTCTTTCCACAGTAGATGTTCGTCAAAAACTAGTCCTAGGTATTTTCCTTCCATTTAAGTCTCTTTGACTAATCAATATATTTTTTTCTGTCCTTTTCCTGCGCTTCGATGTCGAATATTAAGATGATGTTCATTTATGTTTCTATTGCCAGTTTGTGAATCTATTTCCGGACTGCAAGACATATTTCGATCACAGTTTGAATCAATTTTTGTGAATTGTAATGAGGTATTAAAAAAACTGAATCTGCTTAGACATATTTTGAAATATATGAATTAATTTTTTTTTTTTTTTTGAGAAAAAAATGAACTTAAAATCTTGAAATGTAATTTTTGAAATGCGCTTAACTCATTTTCACTCACAAGTTTCAGAAGCTTTTTATATTACTTTTGTTTGAACTTCGTTTGAATCGAAAAATTTAAATCCATTGTGAACAAATTAATTGCACTATCATTGTGAAACTTCGTCTTCGTCGTGTCTCTCTTTTCGCATACGGGTGCTATCATTGCCATGGCAAAGAAGGATATTTGTGTAAAATTAATTAAAAATCAATTAATGTCGTGTTAGTGCCAACCCATATATGAAGTATTTTTACTCGGCGCCGTAGTAAAAACGGGTCATGGACAAGGCAACGGATAAAGGAAAGCGATAATTTTATTTTATTTTTATCCTTTTTTTAATTGGTAACATTTGTCTGTCTCATGTTGAATTCCTTGTCCTTTCCATAAAATGCCTCGTACTACGCTTGTGTCTCTATCAATCGAAATCTCGCTTCTCCCACGAGACTATCGACTAACGTTGTGCGTGGTTGCAAGTCAGCATGATGCCATTCAACATGGAATTCTCGCAACATTCGAATCACAAAAACCATGAGTTCCATTTCGGCAAATCGTCGACCAACGCAAGAGCGTGAACCGAAGCCGAAAGGCATGTAAACAAATGGATGTGATTCCTTTGCATGTTTACAACCTTCAGCGATGTGCGAATCGTTACGTAGCCATCTTTCGGGCAGGAATTCGGTAGCACGATGAAATTGCTCTTCGCTGCGACTTAATGCGGTATTTGGAAATGCAATGCTTGTGCCTTTGGGAACGAGGTATCCTTGTAAAATTGTGTCTGTTTGGAGTTGACGGGCGTTTCCTGGAGTTGGCGGATAAATGCGAAGAGATTCTTTGATGACAGCTCGTAAATAAGGTAAATTTTTAAGCGAACTTGAAGTTAAGAGAGAATCTTTGTTCGGTAGAATCGTTAAAATTTCTTCACGAAGTTTGTCTTGTTTGGATTTATTCTTTGCGAGTAAGTAAAGGACAGCTTTAGATGCTGCAGTTACCTGTAATTGACGAGAAAGTAAGAAACGGTTCTGAAATAGTCTAAAAAAAAGTAACGTACAGTATCAACTCCTGCAGCAAGGGTATCAACAGCAACTGATTTCGCAAGAGATTCGTTAATGTCCAAAACTTTTTCGAGTAACCCTTTTTCACTTTCAGGTTTTTGAGGTGAGTTTTTGATTTTTTGTTTACTTTCTTCCAAATATTCCATAGCGATTCTAATAAAAATTTCTTATTTTAGTTTTTTGAATCACCAGTCTTAAAAAATACTTACGAAGCAACTTCCTTTTGCGCTTCAATACATTCGTAAAACTTTTTTGTCTTGTACCAACGCCAAATTGACGGCAAAATATCCATTTCATAGATCAATTCAGTAGCTTTTTCCACAGCATTTAAGAACTTATCAGCTCTCGGATCCGTTTTCTTCAACGCTCCAATTTCCAAATTGAATGCCATTTGTCCCATCATATCAACGACCCATCGATTTATGTACTTTTCAAACTCGGGAGAAGTTTCGTTCTTTTCATCTCTAATCGTCTTCGTGATACGAACCAATTCTCTCGTTAACGCATCAACCTTTGGCACATACAAATCCACAACTTTCGGTTGCATCATGATTCCATTCAAAATGGTCCGTATTTCATGCCATTGCTTGCCTTGATAGTTCAGAAGTCCAGCCAACGATGGTTCTACTTCCAACCGAAAATAATCTACACTGGCAAACATTTTCCGTTCCGGCCAAATACCTTCCTCCCGATAAATTTTGGCAAAATCATTCGGATTGAAAGTTACGACAAGATAGCTACCGGCAGAGAATTGATAAATTTTGTAAATATCTCCGTAACATCGGCGAAAGTAATTCAATGTTGTGCTGGCGTCTTTTTTGTAACATTCTCCACCCGGAAGAAATGCACGATGAAGGAATTTTGGACCAGGAATCTCGTGAAATGGACGAGGTTCGACATTTGTGCTGAAAAATCGTTCGTTCTTGTTAAAATAACGCAAAAACGGAAGGTTTTTGTTCAAAATTCGCATTTTTTTTTAGTTCTTTTATCAGCTGTTCTAATGTTTACGCGTGAGAGAATCAAACACAACTGAACCAAAAACAGCTGTTCTCTTACTCTCAATTGTTATTCTCTCTCAAACTGCTACAAAGAGAATTCTTTGAGAAATTTAATAAATTTACCGTTCTTTGTAAAATACTCGTAGAAACTCATTGTTTTTGATAAAAGTAAAGCGTCTTAATATTGCTTGCAATTTCTTTACTAACTTTACATTTTTTTTGCTTGCAAGAAAATTTTCTATAATTTTTTTATAAAGGCAAGCACAATTTTATAAAATGTTTCATATAATTAATCCAATTAAATTTCAAGATGGATATTTTATGGATTTTTGAGATTGAAAATTAATTAAAAATTTTAGAGGTTTGTTTTTTAGCATTTTTAACCAAATTCAATTAAAAAAATTTAAATAATATTTTTTAACATTTTTTAATTAAGGCGAATAAATTTAATATTTATATTCATTTCATAAAAATTACATGAAAAAATGAACATTTTAGGATTTTTTAGGTTAAAAATTTATTTAAAAAATTTGAAAATTAAAAAAAACAAAAGAAATTAATAATCATACGTTTCCAATTGAAATGTAAAAAAAAAATTTTTAAGTCACGTGACCTAAATTAATTTTTTTCAAAAATTTTTATTTTGTGAGATTTTGTTTGATTTTTCTTCACTTTTGAGTTCAAATTTGGAAATAATTTAAAGTAAAATTAAATAAATGTTAAAAATCAACGTTTAACGTCTAAAAATGTTAAAAAATTACAATAAAAAAATTTCAATAATTATTTTTTTTTATTTCCTCCCCCTCATTAAAATCATGGGAAAAAATGAAAATAAATTTATTCGCCTGAAAAAATTAAAATTTCTTCAAAAAACCCACTAAATTTTTATAGAAAATATTAATTAAAAAAAATAAATTAAATTTTAAAAATATTTAAAAACTTTCAGAATCTTTTAAATTGACTTTTGAATTTTTGAAGACTTCGATAAAATTTTAGGAAAAAAATTCAATTACTTTCATTTAAGCTTAAATCAATTGGAAATATTCCTTTGACTTTTAAGCTAAGTAAAGACTTAAAGTTGAAGACTAGAATAATGTGAAACATTTTTCAGAATTGCACTTGCCAAAGATGAATAAAATTCACAAAAGAAGACAAAAGTATATTATTACGTCTCGTTATCCTCTAAAGAGCTTATGATGCCATGAGAACGGTAATATTATTATTGCTTGGTCGTCATCTTCTTCGTCATCGTCATCAACAAAGAACGCTATTATTTTCCATTTTTTTTTCGGTGAGAGAAGTCCTCAAGTGGCATCACATTATTATTATTACATTTTGGCATCGCGTGCTGTTCATTTCGCCTTAAATAGAGTAATTTCATTTTCGAGGGCTTCTCTATGTTTGTGCTTGTGTGATATTTGTCATAAATATCGTCAGGATTTCCTCCTCTAAAATCTAAACACTCATCGTCGTTGACAACAATCATCATTTTGAAGAAATATACGAGAAATGGGAGGATGTAATAACAACAACATTACGACAATTCATTGGTATTCTTGGTATTCCATGCAGCAAAATATTTGTCGTTGTTTCGTTCTCCGAACATATTGCAGACATTTTTGGTTTAGATACGAGCGCGCGATGAAATCTTAAGCACGTAATCAACAATATTGTGTTTGTTTTTGTCTATTTTTTTTTTTGTTTATGAATGACACAGATTTTCTCTGGGCATCGCAATTCATGTAATTGGCAACGATAGTGGGACGTTCTAGCAGCAGTTGCTCTTCATAAGTCATGATAGCATAAGTCATGGTACTTTTGAGTTGAAAATAATTTACAAAAATGGCACGGAATGTTTTTGTTTGTTTTGTAGGTTCGGGGAAAAGTTTTAGATGAAAATGAAGCACGTCTAAGAGGAAAGTGAAAAGTCGTTGGAATGTTAGGTGAATAAACAGTTTTTAATCGAATAAAATAAATAAAATTTTAAAGTTAAAGAGAAAAAAAACAAATAAAAAAATTCAGTCTCCTTATAAGTTAAAATTTTCAACATTTTTAAATTGAAACGGTTTAAATAAAATATAAAAATTAAGAAGTTTAAATAAATTTTATTTTTTTTTAATTCAATTTTATTTTTTTTTAATTATTTTAAATAATTAATTAATAAAATAATTAAAAAAGAAATTAATTGAATTAAAATTTATACAAAATCTAAAAAATATATTTAAAAAATTTTTATTTTTTTAATTTAAAAATATTTAAAGTTTTTTATTTTAAAATATTTATTTATTTATTAAAAAATATATATATGAAATTTTGAATAATATATCGATATTTAATATATTCTTTAAATTCCTTATTTATTTCCCGGGCGAAAAGGATAAATCGCACAACTAACATTTTTAACAAATTGAGAAAAATCGATTTAAAGTTTTTTACGGGTTTTGAGCTGTAAAAAAATTTCTAAAAACTATTTCTTCATTTTTAAACTTACAAAAGTAAATAATTGGACACTAAAAACGATTTTTGTACAGAAAATTTTTTTATCTTATCTCTAAGGGGTAGTTTTGGGAAATTTTTTATTGAGAAAAAGGATAAAACAATTGCACAAAATTTCATTAAAAATCATTGTTTTCCAATTTCAATATTTTTCCAAATTTTTTGGTTCAAGTTGACTTTTTATTTTTAAACAACACAAAAAATGAAAAACGATTTGGAGAAATTTTTATTATTGACTTATTACCAATTTGTATGCATTTGTGCGATTTATCCTTTTCGTCTATTCTTTCTATTGAAATAAAACTGGTATTTTTTAAAAATTTTTGAAAATCTCTCAATGTATCTTAAAATACTCGAATCATTAAAATTTCTACAAAATTCTTAATCAATTTTGTCAAAAAAATAGTTTGCGAATATCCTTTTCGCCCGGGATTTATTTTTAATTAAAAATTATTTTATAAATTTAAAATTTCAATTGTTGGATTTTTTTAATTTTTTTAATTAGTTTTATGTGATTTTTTTCCTCATTTCTTCGTTTCATTAATTTTTTCAAAAATATTTTCAATTTTTTTTTTTTCAAATTCACCTATTATTTTTTTTCTCTACATTTTTATTTAGTTAAAAATAAAATTTGACCTTCATGTATTTAAAATAATAAAATTATAGAAATTAATTTAAAAATTCAATTGATTTCAAAGGTATATCAATTGAATATGCAAATCGAATTATATCAACCTTTTATTTTTGAATATCAAAAAAAATCAATTTTAACTGTTGTTATTTTATCCTTATGCAAAATTTTTGATCATCCATCAATCATAAAAAAAATATAAATTTGACCTTACCCTCAATTGTCTTTTTGCCTTATTAAATTTGTCTACCACTCTAAATAAAAAATTAGATTACTTGACATTGATTCGTTCCCCGTCTTCTTAACTCAGCTACTTTATTGAACAAATATTCCATAAATTTATTTTAAATCTAATTCAATTTAAAACTTTTTTTTTTTGCTTAAAAGATCGTCGTCTTTTATTTTTCGTCGTGCGTCGCTGTCACCATGCAACAAAAATTTTTCTTGCTCGATTCCATAATTTAATAACGTGAGACTATAAAATTTAATTTGCACTAATATTACATTAAGGCGACGAAAAAAAAACGTAAAGAAGAGACAGAAGAAAATGTCTTTTGGTTTTAAACAGCCGGCACATGACTAAACTACTAAAAATCTAATCAAAGCTTTGATTTTTTAACCTTCCAACATCAAATCGGATGTAACCTAATTGTGAAATATGTTTTTCGAATGGACTCCTTCGACGAATCGTTTAATTTTAGTCACGTTTCGGCACTATTGGGTTGATTGAAAAGAAACCACAAGCCCCTTTAAAATAGTATTTTTATGTAAATTTGTGGAAAAAAAATAGGAGGGAAAGGGGAATAAGTGATGGCGTGTTGTCTTTTCTTGTAATTTTTTCGTTTCTCGAAGGTTATTTCGGCTTGGTTTGATGTAAACAACGAAAAAAAAAATAAAACTTTTTTTACTCTGTGAAAAAATCATTTTTTTGCAAGACAAGTTATCCGCGAGACATGAAAAAAGCACCAAAAAATATAAAGATTTTTTATTGGGACAAAATTTCAAAATGTGTATTGGGGCAAGAAATTTCAGAATGTACATTGGGGCAAAATTTTTTGATCCAAAATATGCAATGGGTCAGAATTTTTCAATTTGCATTGGGGCAAAATCTTAGAATGTGCAATAGGGTGAAAATTGCATGCCTCGAATTTCGCCCCAATGCACATTCAAAAATTTGTCTCATTGCACAATTTGAAACTGTGCTCCAATCCACAATACCGAAGAACCAATCTGAGATTTGCCCCGATGCACATTTTAAAATTTTACCTCAATGACCCAATGCACATTCTGAATCTAAAATTTTGCCCTAATGTACATTCTGAAATTTCTTGCCCCAATACACATTTTGAAATTTTGTCCCAATAAAAAATCTTTATATTTTTTGGTACTTTTTTTATGTCTCGCGGATATTTTGGCTTGCGAAACTTGAATTTTTCTCAACTATATAAAACTTAATAAGTCTGTTTACCGCTCAAAAGTCAACGGATTACCTACACGTGTCGTCATGTTGATGTTGTTTACCTTCAAAATTGATTTCTTTAAAAAAAAAAACAGTAAAATAAAACAAATAAAAAAAAGAAAATTCAACACAAAAACGTTCGTTTGCTATTTACGACTTTCATTTCTGAAATAATGCCAATTTAATAATCTCATTAAAACTTTTGTGATCGAACGTGCTTGTTTGCGACTGCTGGGAAAGCAAGTCTCCAGTCTCATTTAAAAAAGGTAATTAAAAACAGAAAGCTCATTCTACACCAACAAATTCGCACAAAACAAGAAAAAATCCAAACAAAGCCAAAGAAGAAGAAAAAAATATTGAAAGAAGAATTCATGCCAGCCATTCAAAATCATTATTCTATGAAATCATTTTCACTTCAACTTGTTCCATTTCATCTTTTTTTTTCTCTTTTGTTTCGGATTTTTTTTCTTTCGCTACACTTTTCTCTAATGTTCCAAGCGCGAACTTTATGAGTCTTTATGACAGACTTCTACCATCTAACCAAACATACACGAGAAAAATGAAAAAAAATGAAAGCCTAGAAAAACGTCTTGAAAATAAACACTTTTCATTGTTAGTGTTAACTGAAGGAGAAATTGCATGTTTTCGGAATAAGAAAAAAAAATTGTTCGGTGAATGAATGAAGAAAATAGAATGAGGAAGAAAAAGTTTGTGTCAGAAAATTTTGAGTTAGCAGGTAAAAAAATGCAAGTTCGTTTCAGTTTAATTAAAATAAATTTTAAGAATTTTTTAACAAGAAAGCAGTAATTAAATCTGTGTTTTTGAAAAGGTGTTCGTGAGAGATTACAGATTTATTTGAAAGGAAAAAAAGTTTTAATTAATATTAATGTTTTTCATACAACTTCGTGATTGTGAAAGAATTAAATTGTTAGGAAGTTTAACTTCAATTGAAAATTTTCAAGCTTTAAATTCTCTAAAATAAAAAAAAACTATTTTTAAAAAAATGAAAAATTTATTTATTTTTTTAACGGTTATGTTAATATAAATTAATAAATAAAATATTTTTAATAAAATTTTTGCTTAAATTTGAAAATTTAAATTTTCTAAAACTTTTCTTAAAAATTGCAAATAATTAAATTTTAAAAATTTTGAACAAAAATAAGAAAATTAACATTAAAATGAAAAAAAAAATATTTAAAAAAATTAAATAATTTATTTTAATTTATAATAATTAATAATTTAATGTACAATTTAATTAAATTAATTAATTAATTAATTTTAATGTGCTTTTATTTTAAAAGAAAATAAAATTCTATTTTTTTTTTTTTGTTTTAAAATATTTTTAATATTATGAAATTTTTATTATTAATTAATTTAATAATTTTATTAATTAATTTAATGAACTTGCATTTAAATTAATTTATTTTAAATTTAAAAAAAATAATAATTTTTTTTTAAAATAGAAAAAAATCGTTGAAAATTATGATAATTTTTGTATTTTTAATTTTGTGAATTTTTTTTTACTTATTTTACGAAAAATAAAAAAAATAAGTATAAAATCAAAATTATAAACTTATTTAAAATAATTAAATATTTATTTAACAAAAATTAATTTGAAAAATTTTTGAATTAAATTTTAATTTTTGTTTAATTTATTTTATTTTATTTTACCTCATATTTAATTTATTAAAAAAATATTCAACTAATTAATTTTTTTTAATATTAAAAATATTTTTAAAACAAAAAAAAAATAATTTTCTTTTTTTAAAATAAAACCACATTAAAATTTTCTAATATTAATATTTTATCAAAATTTACCACATTCATATTTTTGTCTGTCAAAATTATTTTATGAACTTATGAGAGCCATAAATTGTTCCAAAATTCCTTATAAATCACAGACACAGACAAAACCCATTCATCCACAAATAAAAATAAAACAGAAACTCGCTCCATTCGACCACTGATTCAACATTTCATTTTGCAAGCAATTCAAGTTATTTGCTACCGAAATCATTGCATGCCTTACCTTGCTGTTTATTTTCTATAAATTTTTGTTTTTTTTTCTCCTTCCTTCTTTCTGCTTGTTTTTTTTATTCTTGCATCAACATAAATTGAAGTTAAGTTTTTTTTTGTGTTGTGAATTGTTGCAACAAAATTTCTGCAGCTTCTGCAATGAAATAAAACATAAAAGGAAAAAAAAATTAATGCATTGCTAGCACAAAATAATTATTGTTGTTGTTGTTTATGTGCATTTCATGCAGGCAGGTAAACCATTGGAAAAGTCTGAATTGGACAAATAAGAGAAAAAAATATTCCCTTAGCAGACTGTAGTTTAAAAGAAGACGAAGTAAATTTATTTATTTAATGCACCTGATTATCCTTTCTTTTCCCTTGGCTCGTGTCTTTATTGTGTCTCGAGGAAAAATTTTAACAATAGAAAAACACTAAATTAATTAAAGGAGCATCATTTGTGCAATTTTTAAAATTTTTTTCAATCAACTCTGTTCCCTCAAGTCCCTTCATTATTTTTTTCTGTGCTCATTGTTTCATTTATCTTCACTTTTCCCTAATTGCAAGCTGCACTGCTCTCCAGTTTTTTCGCCACACTCTTCATTATTCATTTTTTGCACATCCGAAATACATTCGTCTCTCTTGCCGGCCACTCGTTCTCAAGGGTAATTATTTGCAATTTTAATTATTTTAATCACTTCCTTCGCTCGTTGCTCATCCTTTTCATTCGCAGGCGATAAAATTTTTTTTTTGTGAAAAATACCAGGCGTTCGCTTCATTACTTGCGTCGCATGCACACGTCAAACAAAATTAACTTTCTGCTACATTAGGCATCGACATATAACGCGTTCGACGATGATAAATTTTGACATTCAATATACTTCAAACTTTTTTTTTTGTTTTGCTTACTGGAATATGTTTGCTATTTTGTTTAACTTTTCGGTGTAGCAAACTTTAACCTTTGTGTCTACCATGTTTGCTACTTAGATATTTGTTGCTGGAGGCGACATACCAAGCAATGAAATGAAGTCGAGACAAAAATGGATTCTGACAAGAAATGTTTGTTTAAGGAAATTTCATGCAAAGTACTTTTTTCGAGTTTTTAGTGAGTTTGGTGACGAGTTAAACTCTTTTTTTAGGACGAAATTTGATTTTCGAAAAATATTTGTTTCAAATTTCGAAAAAACTTTTCAAATTTTGAAAAATGTTTCTGACGAAAGAAAACATCAAAATTGGTAAACTTTTGAAAGAAATTAAGCCAATAACTCGATTTTTTTAAATCTATTAATTTTCAAAAACTGATGAAAAATTTAAGAATTTTCCGAAAATTGATCCAGAAGGAACGTTTTCGAAAACTATTCCAAATGATTTCAAACAATTTTTACTGACGAAATTTTTCGAAATCTTTTTTTGGTCATTTTCGAAAATAATTTTAATTTTTCGAAATTTATTTAAGTTTTTCGAAATTAACTTCAATTTTTCGAAATTAATCTAAATTTTTCGAAATTAATTTCAATTTTTCGAAATTAATTTAAATTTTTCGAAATTAATTTAAATTTTTCGAAATTAATTTCAATTTTTTGAAAATAATTTCAATTTTTCGAAATTAATTTCAATATTTCGAAATTAATTTAAATTTTTCGAAACTAATTTCAATTTTCGAAATAATTTCAATATTTCGAAATTAATTTCAATTTTTCGAAATTAATTTCAATTTTTCGAAATTAATTTCAATTTTTCGAAATTAATTTCAATTTTTCGAAATTAATTTCAATTTTTCAAAAAATGTTCAAAGATTCTTTAAACGTTCGAAATTAAAATAAAAAATTGTGGAAAAGTTTCAAATTTATGAAAGAACTATTTTTCGAAAATTTGAAATGTTCGAAAATTTATCTTAAAACAATTTTTTATTCAAAATGTTTCAAAAAGTTTTTGAATTTCTAAGAAAATCTTCGAAAATTCAAAAAAATATTCAAGATTTCCGTAAAATATTTCAAAAATTCTTAAAAATAATCAAGCAATTTTTCGAATTTCGAAAAAAATTCAAATATTTTTTCGAAAACTGAAACTTTTGTATTTTTTTATAGTAAGTTTCTTTATACTTTTCAACAAAATTTATCTTTTTTTTAAATATTTTATTTTTTTTTTTTTATTTTCTCTCTCATTAAATTCAAAAACTCAATGATCCGCACGTCAAAATAAAAAAATCAAAGGGTTGCCACAAATTTATCAAACAAGAGAATTGCTGATGAATGACTACAATTGCAAACAAATAAAATGCCGGGACGACTTAATTAATCATGATACAGACAGCAACAACAGAAAACAAACAAATTTGTCGAAATATAAAAGTAAACAGAACGTTTTGCGGCATGCGGAGTGGAGTGAGAGAGACAACTTCCGAAAATTATGCAAACAAACACTAAATAATTATTTATAGATTTGCTATCGGGTTCGGTAAGTAAGGTATACCCCAGTTAAATACATTGTTCAAACACACATACGGACGTTCGGTTTTTACCGAGAAATGGATTGTTCGCAATAAACCCCGTAATAATGGAGCATTAATTACTACATTTTGTGTTTTTTTCGGGAAGCCAACGCGGCGTGACGAGAGAAAGAGCGGAAGTAGAGAAATGCTTGTTTGCTTGATTGAGAGGAAAAAGTTTCGAAAAGTGCGTAAATAAATAATTACAAAGCAAATTAAATGTGAATTTTGACCGAATTTCAAACTTTTTTTTTTGTTCGATTTGTTCGAGAAGAGGAAGTGGAACAAAAGTGATTGAAAAAAATCAAACAAAAGCTATAATGTCAGTCAAAAAAAGAAAAGATAAAGAAACGGAATAATAAGATTTGTTATCTGATTTCGACCCTTGTTTGAAGTGAAAGATGCCATTATCAGCTAATGGAACTCTTTGTAAATCGAATTGCGATTTGATGGATGATCGAAAGAAGCGGAAAATAAAGAAGGAGATGAGAAAAAATCTTCAAGGTCATTTAAAGGTTAAAAGCTTTCGATGCATATCAATTTTATGTTAATTTGATATATTGTTGAAAAATTTTAAACTTAATAAAAAATTTAAGTACTGTGGATGATAATTTATGAACAGGGTCGAAAATACTTCCAGTCAAAAAAATAAAGCTTTTGCTTAAGTAACAGTCGCAATTAAAGAATGTGCATTGGGTCAACATTTTAAAATGCGCATTAGGGCAAGATTTTAAAACACACAATAAAAGGCTGCTTCAGAATGTGCATTGGGGCATAATTTCACCCGAATGTACATTATGAATTTTTGGCCCAAAGCACATTTGACATTTTTTTCCCAAAGCACATTCATAAATTTCGCCCCAATGCAAATTCTAAAACTTCACTTCACTTCACTTCAATTCACTTCACAAGCCAAAAACTCGCGAGATATGGAATTAAGGTAGGTAAAGTACCAACTAGCAAAAGCATTGTAAATTTTCAAATTTGCACTGGGCAAGCCTTATGTACATTGGGATGAAGTTATGCCCAATGCACATTTTGAAATATCCTTTTATTGCACATTTTGAAATCTTGTCCCAATGCACATTTTAAAATATTGACTCAATGCACATTCTGATATGTTTACCTAAAGCACATTCTAAAACGTCACCCAACGTACATTCTTAATTTTCACCCCAATGCACAATTTATTGGTATTAGGTCAAAAATTTATGTTAATTTCATTTAAATTTTTAAGTTTTAAATTTTTCAAATAAATTCTTTAGCTTAAAAAATATGCACTAAGACCTTGACTTCTTCAAAGAAAAATCCTTGAAAGAAATTCGCTTGTTTTAAAAGAAACCCTACCACAATTCTAAGTTAAAAGTAGATAAAAAGATGACTTTGAAACTTTTCCTGGAAGCAAAATTTTACTTTGATCTCTAACAATTTTATTTCGAAAAGTAAATTTCCGTTTTTATTGAAATTATCTTTTGAAGTTTCTTCTTAAATCCCACATTTTATTTTATTTTATTTCAAGTAATCTCTGACTTTGATGCATTTAAGTCCTTCATTGTTCCGCATTCAAAAAGGTTAAATTACAAAAATGAACAAAATTTTCTCCCAAACAATAAAATAATTTCCATCTTTTGTTCTGAAAAAGTAAAAAACCATCATTAAAACTCCTGATTGTTGCAAATCATTGTAAAATTCCCACACACATCGAAATCACTCACACAATTCCAACAAAAGGAAATTCCCGAACAAAGCAAGAAGAGAGGAGATCAAACAACCGTTACATAAAGTAAAAGTAAGTGATTATAATCTGCCGACATAAATCAATAATTTGCCTTTGTATTCCGTCAATGATGCGAAAAACGCTTTCAAAGCCATTAAAACATAAATTTCGGTGTATGAATAATCACTTCATTTCATCTCTAAAGGGATCGGTTTGCATCACGTCGAAGGCGTGCGATAAAAACGAACGAACGTCTTATGCATGTTCTTGTTCCTCCTTTTCTTCTTCCTGCAATCATAAATCTGCAAATGGGTTATAAAAAAAAAGTTTTTCCTTTTTACGCGAATGTTTTTTTCCAAGGCAATCAAATGCAAGTGAGCCTTCGCCATAAAAATATTACCAGTCATAAAAAGTGAAGGAACGTTTTTAATTGCTTAATATTCTGACGTTATCAAAGTTTTGTTACGACTCTGTCTTTTTTTCGTTATTAATGACTTTTTTTGCGTCTTTTATGGGAAATGAAGAGAAAAAAACGAGGCGTCTCCATTTGCTTGCATGCGTGGAAAAATAAATCGTTTTCGACTCCAGAGAAAAATATAAAAAATGCGAAAATCACGGGAGAATTGTATCTTTTATTATATATTATTTATTATGTCCATGTACGGACAAGCAAGTATGGCGAGTCAAACCTCTGCTATTTTTATTTTTGCATGCTTCTTTTTTTCTGTATTCGTTGAGAATTTCAATTCCATGAGCAGATAATTTTTCTTCACTTTCTTCGTTTTGTTGCCGTTTCTATTTTCGTTTTTTTTTTTTTTTTGTTTATTTCTGGGTATGAGTGCGTAGTTTTTTTTTGTAGCTACAAAGATCTTCGAAAAAAAAAGTTTAGCTGCAGAGAAAAAAAAGAAGGGAAAGATGCTAATGGTAAATGTCTGGGAAATAAAATAAACTTTTTTTCTTCTTCCTTTTCGTTTTTTCGACTATTTTTTTGATTGTTGTGGGTCATAACGTGTTTTTCTTCAGTTTTTTGTTGTTTCGCAAAGAAAGTTTTTTTTTGTTTTCTATTAAGGTTTTGTGGTGAATTTTATGAAGAGCGTTACTATGGGATTATTGCTAAAATGTGTCTTTAATGGGTTTCGAAATAAATATTCAATTTATTAAGTGGTTAAGTACAGATTTTTATGCGGATTTGTTTTTTAAATAATTTTTTAATAATTTAAAATTAAAAAAAAATAATTTAAATTAAAAAAAAAAATTAAAAAAAAATTAAATTAATTAATTTAAATTAAAAAAAAACTCAAGAAGAACTTGTCCGCTTAAATTTTTTTTTATTTTATTTTTTTTAATTATTTAATTTTTAAAATTAATTTGATTAATTTAATTTAATTTAATTTTATCTATTTTATCTAAATTAATTCAATAAATTTAATTTATTTATTAATTTTATTAGTTTTAAAATTAATTTTTTTTAATTTTAATAAAATTAATTTTTTTTTAAATTTTATAAATAAAAATTTTATTTTTTATTTAAAAATTTAATTTTTTTTATTTAATTTAATTTTTTTAAAATTTGATTTACAGGATCTTTTGAATTTTTTTCATTTTAAATCATGATTTATTTTAAGATTATTCTAAAGTTAGGATTTAATTTTTTTTCTATTTTTTTTTTTTTTTTTTTTTTTTTTTTTTTTATTTATTTTTTATTTATTTATTTTATTTTATTTATTTTTTTTTTATTTTTAAGACAAAAAACTTTCAAATTTTTCTTTAAATAAACAAACTTTAAATTTCTGAAGAAAAAAAACTCGATTCCTTTCTATTAAAAAATTTTTGTTAAACACTCTTTTCACCCACAAAGAGAAAAAAAATAATGGGAACAATTCTATTATTGATGATTATTTTTTTGTATCAATTCCCCTTCATTTATCATTTAGCCTGATTTTTTGCTCTTCTTTTCTTTTTTTTTCGTTTTCTGTACTTCTTTTTATTTATTTTCTTCCTTATTTAACTTTTATATGTTCATTTAATTAAGATAAGTGTACCGGAAGGATTTTTGTTGCTGATCTTTCTCTCGCCTCACATTTGCGGAAAACGAAGACAGTTGACACTAACTAACCGACCAACTAGTTACTTTACTCCCAATTAATGAACAATGACGCCAGATAATGTCACACAGTTTAGTCGGCCATACATTTACTCACAATGACAGATTGCTGCTCTTTGCTCCTGTATTTAGCACAAAACACACAAGTTAAGCGATACAAAGAGTCAAGAGATGAAAGATAAAGTCAAAATATTGAAACAGGACATTAGTTTGTATCAATTTCAAAGGATTGCCACCACCAGCATGAGGAATTTGAATGTTTGTGTCATTTCTTGCTTTGTGCTTGATGTCATAGAGAGTTTAAAATTTCACATAAGACGCTCTTTGTGACATCTGACGAGAATTTACTTTGATCCTAAGACTTCCTGACGAGATGAAAATTAAATTTCAATCGAGAAAATAAATTCCGGCTTCTCATCAACACTTGAATGTGTTTGTGGAAATTTTCTGCCGCATTTCGAGGAAAAAATGTGGTATTACAAAGTAATTCATGTACGTCTGAGGGTTTTTTGAAAATTTCAAAATTGGCACTGGGGTAAAATTTGAATGTATGCTGCAAAAAAAATTATTTTTTTTTGTGAATCGATTTCAAATTTTAAGCCCAATGCACATTCTACTTTTTAGAAAAGTGTGCATTTAAAAAAAAATTCACCCCAGTGCATATTTTTTAATTTGTACCCTAGTTTCTAATTTTATGCCCCAATAAAATATTTCAAGTTGGGCAAAGAAAATAAGTTTTTGTCTCAAGAAACATTTAAACCCAGTGTAAATTCTAAAAAATTCAAATTTACAAATTATAAGAAACCTAATTTAAAAAAAATGGGAGTTTTAAATCAAAATTTGTTATAATTTTATTTTCATTAATTTTATCCCAGTGCATATTTTTTTGAAATTTCCTAAATGACATTCAAAAAGAAATTTATTAAAAGCACTGAATGTGAACTGGGGCAAATATGAAAACGCTTTTAACCCAATGCACAATTTACTGCTGTCTTTGCGAAATTAGTCCCAATGCACATTCGGAGCTTTCATCCCAGTGCACATTTTTTTAATTTATTATATTTTTTTTAACTTTTCTGAAAATCTTTAATTTAAAAATGCGCTTATATAAAGAAATAAATGTAAAATTTTCTGTTTACATGTTTTTAATTAATTATCTTATCTCAATGAAATTTCATTCATCGTGTCTTAATTTCTCGTATCTTCAGCTTGTAAACGTATAAGAAGCAAAAGCGTAGGAGAGAGAGTAAAAATATTTATCAACAGTTGTTTACCTAATTCAATTTTTATGGATGTTTGTTTACCAAAGAGACGTGTTTTCATCATCTCAAGCGCAGTTCATACACAAAAATTTGTAAGTGAGTTTTTTTTTGTAAAATTTCAAGAGAATTTAAATTTTTATCTCATACATTATCGCAGTAGAAAAAGATTTCCTGAAAAAATCTCTTAATCGTCTTGATTAGATTAGATTGTAAATAATTAAAATTAGCTTCGCTGTGGTTTTTGACAGCGACATGTCTACAGTCTCGTTTCACATGTCGCCTTTTTCGTGTTGTTTTATTATTTTGAATTATTTTAAAGTAGGTCACCAGTATAAAGATGAACGATTCCTACCAGATTTGTGGGATTCCGAGAACAAAAGCTGGTTATGAGCCACATTTATTGGATGAAAATGACGATTTTGAGGACAGTTTTGAGATTAAAGGTAAAAAATTTGATTTTTAGTGATTAATAATAAAATTAAAATATTTGATGAAATAAATTAAATTAATTATTTAATTGAATTAAATTATTTTTTGCTAAATTAATCAAATTTTTAATTAATAAAATATTAAATTAAATTAAATATTAAAAAAAAAAAAAAAAAAAAAAATTTTTAAAAAAAGAAATTTAAAAAATAAAAAAAAATATAATTTAATTTAAATTAAATTTTAATTATTTAATTAATTTAATCTTATTTTATTTTTAAAATTAAATTAAATTTTTTAATTAATTAATTAATTTAATTAATTTAATTTTTTTTTAAATTAATTAATTAATTAATTTAAATAAAATTAAAATTAATTAAATTAAATAAAATTAATTAAAATAATTAAAAAATTAAATTTTAGCGATTGGACGTTCAAATAAAAATTATTCACCGGGCATAAAAGGTGTTAAAGAAAGAATTTTCCAAAAAAAGACACTTTTCAAGAGAATTCCCATGTTAACATGGCTCAGCAAATATTCAAAAGAAGATGCCATTGGAGATTTTATCGCTGGACTGACCGTCGGAATGATGATTATACCACAATCGATGGCTTTTGCCGGCATTGCAGGACTAGATCCGCAAGTAAGTCTCTTAAAAATCAATTAAAATCAAAAATTAACTCAATTTTTTTTAGTTCGGCTTATATTCATCCTTTCTCGGTCCCCTGGTTTACGTAATTTTCGGTTCTTGCAAAGACATCCCCTTTGGCGCAACTTCTCCCGGCTCCATAATGATCCTTCAAGCAGCTGGCGGAAGTTGGCAACGTTCAGTCTTGCTCGCCTTTCTCTCGGGTTGCATCGAATTCCTTTCCGGCATCTTCGGTTTGGGATTTTTAGTGGATTTTGTATCGACTCCCGTGACAATTGGCTTCATGAATGCCATGGGAATCACAGTTCTTGCCACACAAATAAGACACATTTTTGGCATTCCCGGGAAGGGAAATACGTTTTTGGCGATTTTAAGGTCGACTATGGAGAATATTCATAAAATCCGAGTGGGAGATACGGTGCTCGGGTGTTCCTGTATCGTGATTTTGCTGCTATTGAGAGTAAGTTTTTTTTTAAAGAAATTTCATGAAAAATTATTTTTTTTATGCGAATTTCAGTCTTTAGGCAAGATAAAAGTTGGAGGAAAAAATCCGAGCACTTTTCAGAATCTCGTGAATAAAATTTTTTGGTTCCTCAATGTCGGAAGAAATGCTTTGATTGTCATTGTGACACTCAGTTTGTCGGCTTTTTTGTACAATCGGGACAAATTTTGGTTCAAAATTAATGGAGACATCCCGAAAGGACTTCCAGCATTTAAGCCGCCGCCGTTTTCGATACCAGAAATCAGGAATGAAACCACGGGAGAAGTGATTCAAGAGTACGAGTCGTTTTGGGACATTATTTCGTACTTGGGAGCTGGATTAGTGCTTGTGCCCCTCATTGGTGCTCTGGAAAATATTTCTGTTTGTCGCGTTTTTTGTGAGTATTTTATTTTATTTATTTTTCTTGTAATTTTGGTTAATTAATTTATTTAAAAATCTCAAAAAATTATCTAAATTAATTAAAAGTTAATTTAATTTTTGAAAAATTTCAAACAAAATTTTAAAATATTTAAATTGTGAAAAATTTTACTTTTTTATCTTTTAAAGAAAATAAAATTTCAAAAAAAGTTCATCGATTGCAAAATAAAATAATGTAAAAATTATTTCCTAAAACAATTATTTTTTTAAATTAATTTTTTTACAAATATTTTCTGAAAATTTTTAATTTTTTTAATACATTAATTTAACAGAACAATTCAAGACATAAAAAAAATCTAAAAATTAATTTATTTTATTTTAAAAATTTATGAATTTTTAAATGCTAAAAAAAATATTTTTTTAAATTAATTTTTTTTTTTGTTAATTTTTTTTTTAATTTAATTTACATTTTTTAAAAAATTTTAACTTAGGAAAATTAGGAATTTAAATTTAATTTAATAGTTTAAAATTTTTAATTTTCATAAATTCTTAAAACATTTGACAAAAAAATAAAATTTAACGAAAGCCACAATTATTTAAAAAAAAAATAGTAAAAATAAAAAAAAAATATAAAAATCATTATTTTTTAAAAAATTTATTTTTTTTAAATATTTTCTTTAAAAAAATATTTTTTTGAAATTTCGGAATGATTAATTTTTTTGTAAAATAATAAAAAAAACTAATTATTTCAAAAACGTTGAAAGTATAATTATTTTTTAAATTAAAAATTGAACAAATTTTAAAGATATTTATTTTTTTTTTAATTTAAATCAAAAATTAAAAAAAAAGAAAACTTTCAAATGTAAGTGAAAAGTAATTGAAATACAAAATGCTTTTTTCTTTTGTTTAAATTTTAAAAAACTTTCCTTAGGGCCCCAAATAAAAAAGCACTGACACGACGACATAGCCCACGCCTACACATACTAAAAATCTTTTAAAAAAATTCAAAAACTTTAAAAATGCCACAAATATTTTTCAAAAAATCGTAGAAAGTTTAAAACCAGAAGTTATTTTTAATTTTTTTAGATTTTTTTTTTTAATTTAGAAAATTTTTTTATAAAATTTTAAAAAAATTTATAAAAATCATTATTTATAAACTTCTTCCACAGCCAAAGGACAACCAGTCGACTCCACACAAGAACTAATCGCCATCGGCTTAGCGAACATCTCCAACTCCTTCGTCGGTGGTTATCGCGGAAATGGCGGCTTGTCACGCGCTTCCGTACTTCACACATCCGGCGTCCGAACGCAATTTGCCAACTTTTATTCTGCCATTTTGGTGATTCTCTCGCTACTTTTCCTCACGCCATACTTTTTCTACATTCCCAAGGCCGCGCTGGCAGCCATCATCATTTCTGCGGTCATCTTCATGATTGACTATTCCGTCGTCATGCCTGTTTACAACACGAAAAGTAAGTTTTTACCCACAAAGCAAAGCAAAAAAAAAGTTTGTTATTCACGCTTCTCCGCTTCTTCTAGGAAAAGATTTATTTCCCATGCTCGTCACCTTCGTCATGTGTCTCCTTTTGCGCATCGATTTCGGAATTCTCGGCGGAATTGTTGTCAATATCTCGTTCATCTTGTACCATGCGGCACGCCCAAAGCTCTACATGGAGGAACGCGTCACCACGATCGGCGCCAAAAAATATTTCCTCATCATTCCCGATCGTTCGGTGATTTTCCCCTCGGCTGATTACGTTCGCACAATTATTAACAAAAAAAGTTTCTTTTTGAATTCGCCAATTGTGCTCGATTTCACGCATGTTTATGGCACGGATTACACTTCCGCCAAGGCAATTAATCTCCTTTTGCGGGATTTTAAGGATCGGAACCAAATTTTGTATTTTTTGAATTTAAAACCGAGCATCGCCCAATCGCTCGATGTTCAGTCCTTTTACAACTTTGAATGTCTCGAGCACGAAATCGAAAGGATTCCCACGTTGATAACAATAAAATAGCCCCAAACTACAGAAATAAAGTCGCTTATTATTAATTTTGATTGACATGCGAAATTTTAATAGGAGAGGAAAAGCGCAAATAGGAGAAAAAGCAAGATTTTTCTTGTACAATAACTGTCCATCAATCAACATCATCAGTCATCTACGTCTTTCACGCTCACACTCGGTACGAAATCATTTAGAAATGCGTCATTGCCAGACACTTTTTTTTCATTAATAAACACAACACAACAAGCAAGCAACGAGCGATGATGATGACAGGAAGAAGGCGACAACTTTTTCCTGTTTCTTGTCAATGTCGAGGTGACTTGAGAATGGCAGAAAGATTTCTTTAAAGTTTTTGAAAAAAAAATTTAAAGAAATTTGTCTGTCTGTGGAAAAGATTTATTTTTTTTTTTGTTTTTTGGCATCGTAATTTTTAATTTTAAAATTGTGTAAAAATTAAAAAAAATATGTTAAAAGTTAAATGAAATTGAAAAAAAAAATAATAATTGAATTCAAAATTTTATTAAATTTTTCAAAAATTTTAATTAATTTTTTTTTTTAATTTTAATTTTTAACATATTTTTTTTTAAAATTATTACACAATTTTACAAGTGATTTGTTTTTTATTTATTATTTTTTAATCAAATGAAAAGTTTCTGATTTTTCATCATTTTAATTTTTCTGAAAAAAATATTTTATTTTTTTCAAATTTAAATTATTAAAAAAATATTGAATTAAATAAAATACCTAAATAAAACAAATATTGGAGGATGAGAATTTTGAAAACACCGCAAAATTTTTCAACAATTTCTAAATTTAAATTCAAATAAAAGTCAAAAAAATTTTTAAGAAACTTTCAAAAATAGATCTATCATTATTTTTTTTTAAATTGATATTTAACTCTTAATTTTTCACATCTTTGCTTCAGTAAATTTTTAAATCTGTCATTTTGTCGTAGAAATTAAAATTAAAAAAAACGTATGAAAATAATTTTTTTTTAAATTTTTAACTTTTTAAATGAAATAATTATTCTTCGATTTAATTTAATTTTTTTTAAATTTTAACATTAATTTTTAAGTAAAATCTATTAAAATTAACATTTAAAAAAAAATTATAAAAAAAAATAAATTTTTATCGTTAAAAATATGTCAAATTATTTTTTTTTAGCTTTTAAATTTTAATTAATTTTTTTTTCAATGAATTTCAATTTAATTATTAATAATAAACTTTTAATTAAAATTTTTGAAAAAAATTGGTGAAAAAAATACTTTAATTCTAAATTTATTAATGATTTAATTTTAAAAAATAAATTAAAAACCTTTGAATTAAAATATTTTTTTTCATAACAGAAATACGCTCAAATTTTTCTTTCATAACAACTTTTGTAAAAATCATTTTTTGTCAACTGATTCAACGAAAAAAAAAATCTTGTAAAAAAACACGTCGTTTTTTGTAATTTTCACGCAAACCATAAATTATGTATCAAAAATAATAATATATATATATCTGAATGTGACACCGTACCATTATTTCACATTGCCGGCTGACAAAAGGGAAAACGAACCAAAATAAAATTATTTTTCGCGAAATTTCCGTCGCAACACGAGTCATCATGAACGAAACATGAATCATAATAAGAATTTTATTGACATTCCTGAAGCTAATCTAACGAGAAAAGAGCTAGAATGAACCGAAAATGCTCAAAATACCTGCAAAAAAAATCCTTTTATTTAAAACAATGGACACCCTTTCGTACGCTCATTATTTGCATACAAAAATATCGGAATTTTTGTCATTCCTTCCTATAAAATTATTTACATTCAAATTACCAAAATAAATTTATCTACATAAAAAAAGGTTTCATGTCGTAAAGGTTAAGATGACAAAAAAAGAAAAGAAGAAGAAAAAACGTCAAAAAGGATCTTCTTTCACATCATTTTCGGGGGGTGTTTCATTAAAAGTAAACATTCAGAGAAAAAAAAGGATTTTTTTTTCGAGAGAATTTTGTCAAAATGCGATTGATTGACACTTGACCGAATGCTCTGTCTCTCGACATTTTCACCAGAAATTGTTCTACAATATAAATTTTCGATGAGTTTCACGAGAAGAGCTCTTGACGCATGTTGGTGACCATGATGCTTCTAGACGCGGAATAACAAAAAAATATTAAATTTAATTTGGTCGTTGAAATTTATTGAGTGCGTGGAAACTGATGCTTTATTGAACAGGAGAACGGGGGACGAGAGATTGATCGAAAAAGTGATGGACGTACTTGAAATTTCAAGTGAACGGAAAATAATACAGGTAAGAATGTAATGAGATATTTATTATAATTTTATTGATTTCGAGACGATGGAGGGAAATTCGAGAAAAGTTTTATGAGGGCATCAAGTTTTTGTCTTTTCGTAATTTAATTTTCTGATCGAAGGAGATTTTATTTTCGTGTGGGGGAGAAATAATAGAAAAAAAATTGTTAGAAAAAAATAAATTTTAGAAAACTTGTTGTTTAGGTTCAAGGAGAAAAAAAAATATTTAATTTGAGAATTATTTTATTTTATTTATTTTTTTTCTTAATAAAAAAAATAATTAAATTGATAAAAAATTAAAAAAAAAATAAATTAATTAATTAATTAATTAAATTTATTTTTAATTTAATTAAATTAATTTTTATTAATTAATTAATTTAATTTAATTTAAATAATTTAAATTAATAAAAAACAGAAATTATTTTAAAAAAATTAAAACTTTAATTAATTTTGATTAATTAATTATTTTTATTTAATTTAAATCATTTAAATAAATAAAAAAAAAATAAATTTAAAAAAAAATAATTTCCCTCTAAAGCGGATATCCATTTATTAATTTTAGACGAATCAAAAGCACATCCCTAGAAAAGTAAACTTCCCTACAAATATTTATCGTGAGCATTTTCGATGCTCTTGTTTCCGCAATCTCCTCCCGCTGCCGCCCTCCCTCATTTATAAATCAATATTTATCGACATTCATCTCACATTGCCTTGTCATTACACGATCGAGTAAATAACGAAGAACGGAATTTCTTCGACGATAAATAAATACGACTACGAACACAAAATCAAACACATATTTATCGGAAGAAGTTAACATTAATGGCACAATCACAAGGCAATTGTCATCGTTCGTTCCTTTTTTTGCTTTCTTTCTTTTACGCATTCCGTTCATTCATTGATTTGCCTGCCAATTATTTTCCCGAGAAATGTGTGCTAAAAATACATGCGAACCTGTGTTTTGGGGCGATGAAGCGAATAAATAAGGTGACTTTGCAAAGGTAGCAAAAAAAAATATGTGGAAAACAACAACAACTTGTCTCCTCATTAGAAATGCCTCATAAAATTAAATTTATTTTCAATTTCCTCATTTTTGCTTCTTCGTGTTGTCACGAATCGAATTGCGTCAATGAAAGTGCTTATTCGATAAAAATGTATCGAAGTTCATCTCTCCCAGCGACGCTTGTCTCTGATGAGTGTTGTCTCATAAATAAATAACAAAAATATATCACTGACACTTAATATTAACACACAAATTGTTGCCTTCATACTCGGCGGATAGAAGAGGTTTTGAGTTTATTCCTTTTAGGAATAAAACCAGGGTCGAAAATACTTTCAGTCAAAAAAAAAAAAAACTAAAAGTTTTTGCTTAAGTAAAAGTCAAAATTAAAAGCTTAATTTTTCCAAAAATTGCAATTTCTTCATAAAAAATTTTTCAAAATTCGAGAAATTGTGATTTTTGGAAGGGAAAATAAAGTTTTCATTTGGACTTTTACTTGAGCAAAAGCTTTTTTATTTTTATTTTATGCCTGGAAGAGCCAACAAATAGTAACACAAACAGGCAGAGCCCAATACATGTACTCACATATGATTAAAAACACTAATATCAATACAAGAGAAAATTCAAGAGATTGAAGAACATAAATATCAGACAAGATAGACATAGAAGGTAAAATAGTAATTTCAAGTGTATGTCACGAAGCCTCCGTATCCGTGCGCCAAAATACTGTCGATCCATTGCTTCTTGAACACATCAGGAGTACCATCAAAGATGTTGCAGCCTCAAAAAAGATTGTAATAAAGGCGCATTTTTCGTGGCATGACATTTTGACTGAAACTGTTTTCGATCCTTTAAAAACCTTAAGTGACAGCTTGATGAAAATGAATTTCTTCAGTAAAATTATTTCAATATCAATTATTTGTAGAAATTGGCTTTTGCTTGTCTTTTGACTTTTTCTTAAACAAAAGTAAAATGTCAATGCTTTCATAAAAAGTAATAGTAAAGTTCTTCGACCCTGGTTCGTCTCAAGTCAAAGAAAAGTTGATTGTAGAATCCAATACCTTAATGAAATACGTTAAAGGGCAAATAGTTGGTGAATGAAAGGGGGATTTGCAAGCCCCTGAAATGGTAATGATGCTCTTGTATTAACGATATTGTCAAATTAGTTTTCATCATTTCGTTTGTGATTTTGTAAACCTTCATTGCATTCTCAGATTTTATCAACTCAGAAACCTTCATGATATCACAGCTTCAGGATTCGCTGAAAAAAAGTGAGTTAATAAAATCTGTTTCGAAAACTAAAAACTCGATCCCATGAAATTTTTAAGGACCTCTATTAAAAAAAACTCAATCTCATACCTTTTCAATCCATCGAGCATAAAAAGGTGTTGAAACATGAACGAAACACTTTTGTCTCATATATCATGTCAAATTGCCAAAATATGCGTGTACGGAGCAATAAAGAAATTTAAAAGCCAATAAAGTTAATACGGCGTCGGTAATTATGGCAAAACCTTTTTTTCTTGTCTTCTTTATTTACACTTTTGTGTCATCTGAAAGGGATTCGGGTGACATCAATCACGAACAAAAATTTCCTTTTGAAAGTGAGGTGAAAATTTCATTCACGCAAAATTATTGATTATCTGGAAAAAGGTGAGTAGTTCGTCTTTTATAGTCCATCATTTTACTCTGGCAGTTCATACTTTATATTTTTCTCACCATAAAAGTTGCCACACACTCGTAAAAATTTACTTGTGTTTTCGTTGCGTACGTTGTGAAAATATGCCAAAAGCACTTACTATGCTAATAAAGTGAGGAATGTAAAAAATTTCAGTAATGGACTCGGAAGGTTTTCTCTTCTATGAAAAAAAAGTGTTTCATATGGTAATTTTTTTACAAAGAAAAAATAGAGATTTTGTGACGCAATTTTTTTAAAAAAAGTATTTTTTGAAAATTCCTGAATTATTTTTCAAGTCTCTGAATTAACAAAAAATTGTTTTAAATTTAATTTTAATAAATTTTTAACATAATTTTTTTTAAATTTAATAAATTAATCTTGTAATTAATTTAAATAAATTAATAAATTATAAATTAAATTAAATTCATTAACCAAATTATATTAATTATTAAATAATAAAATTAATAAAATTAATTAAATAAAATAAAATTAGAATTAAATTAATTAATTTCTTTTATTCAAATTTAAAAGTTTTTCTGAAATTTTTATTTTCTTTTATTTTTTTTAACTTTTTTTTTTAACTGAAATATTTTTTAGGTAAATTAAATTTTTACCTAATAAATATTTCTGTCAAAAAAAATAAATAAATAAAAGAAAATAAATTTCAGTATTTTATTCAAAATTTTAAATATAATATTTCAAAATAATAATGAAAAAATAAAAAAATAATGATAATAAAATGTTTTACCAATGACGTTGTTTTGCGTCATTTCTGATTCATTACAAAAATAAAACATAAAATTTTGGCCAAAATTCAATTAAACAGTCATCAATTACAAATTATGGGATCTGCAAATGACTGGCGAACGACACATGATATTTTGATATTCCAATTTGAGTTACATTTAATATTAATTAAAATTACAATTGCCTTGTTAAAAGTGTCTTATTGCCAAAAATCATGCCTCTCTTGTGAAGGATGTCAATCAAAATATTAATGAATTAGGTAGAAATTGGAATTTTCTTTGTCTCTCCTCTAAAATTACAAAAGCTGCAATTTTTTATTGTCATTTAAGATTATTCTCCAAGTGGGAATAGAACGCAAACTACTTCAAGGATAAACTTTTTATGCATCTTAAAATGTGTTTTGTTACCTGGCATCATGTTCGGGAGATTATTACACGGGAATGAAAACACGTTAGTAAAAAGATTTTCCAACTTTTTTGCCGCCGACATGGGACGAATATCAGATGCAGAAGTTCAGTAAACAGCAGAGTAGGTACAACTTTTTTACCACATCAGAAACAAATATTTAACTAGTTTGTGTTGTGTGGGTTGAATGAATTTTCTGCAGCAAACTGGCTGGCTCTCTCACTGGCTAGCCGGATGGTTAATGCGAATAAACAGAAAATATTTGTAGGCGAAGAAAGTTAAGTCAATGGTCAACCGTCGAAGTGAAACCGAACAAAAATACCGATAAACTTGGCATTGAGGCCTGTTTGAAGCAGTTCTCTTCAAAAAAAGAAAAATAGAGAAAATTGAAGTTAAAAGAATAATTAACGAAGATAAAACTTTAATTTTAAACTTCTAATTTTGTCTTATGCAATCCTAACTTATTTTTAACTCGAAATTTTAAGTTTAGAAATTTTCAAATTTGCACTGGGATCAGAATTTGAAATACAAACTGGGCAAAAAATGAAAAAAAATATGCACTGGGATATGACTGGGATCAAAAATTTGAAAAGATTTACTCAGGTCACATCCCAGTATACAATTTGAAATTTTCAACAAATTTTATTTTTTTTTAGTTACCTATAAATTGAAAAGATGTTTTAGTTTTTTAATTCAACACATCACCTGATATCAGCATTTCATCGAAAAATAAACGGCATGAGATTTTTGGATGGTTTTGTATTAGTTAGGCCTAACCTAGTCCGAAAAACTTAAATTTAAAACTCTAGAACGAACCTTAGTGTTTCTATGTATTTTTAGTGAGATCGGGTATGTCAAAGAGGTACTTGAAAATACCCAAATGCACTAAAAATATCTAAAGTCCGCTTAATTCGTTCCAGAATCTTGAATTTAGGTTTTTCGGACTAGTTTAGGCCTAACTAATACAAAACCATCAAAAAACCTCGTTGAATTTATTTTTCGATGAAAAGCTGATATAGGGTAATGTGTGTAGTCCTATATTAAGTTTCAAAAGCATTTGAGTAAAAAATTTTGAGCCAAAAATGGTTTTTTTCGATTCTTAAAAAAAATGCGATATTATTTCTTACCAAATGCGGTAAAAACGTTTAATGACCTAAATTTCACTTTCGTTGCCAAGTAGTATGTAATTAATGTATTTTGTGTCACGACAACGCGTCTTTCGTCGTCTCGCCAAGGGAAAAACTTCACACACCACAAAAACGACATCCAACTTTAATGAATGTATCCGCAAAAATGCGTGTCGCATCATTACCTCCCTCCCTCTCTTCTCGTGTTGTTTCGGTTCTCGTGTTTGTTCACACACGAAAAACAAATATACGGAAAATCAAGTCAAATGGGAGAAATAAATTTGGGCTTAGTTAAGAGAGAAGCACATGCCAGCCAGATAGGGATAAAGAAAACTAAAATACGACGTTCACATAAGTTTATGTCGAAAATTAGGAGTTACTACCCTTCATCCTATTAAATTGAATTTCCAACCTAATTTAGGATTCAATTTTTTCTCTTACTTTATTACGTTACAAAGAATTTTTTTCTGTTTTTTTTGGGAAACCGATGTAATCACCTGAGGTGAGAATTGAATTTGAATTTGTTCGTTCTCGACGAACCCACGTTAACTTCATAAAAATAGCAAAAAAACGAGAAAAAACACTCGAGATGTATGTGGATGCGGAGTGACAAACAAGTGCGTTGGGACCGTGTAACGAAACAAAAAGTGCCTGACTGCTGCTTGAGTGGCGAACAAAAAGTATTTCGGGGTGTTATTCGCTGTAATGGTAAGTCACACTCTCGACAAAACAACACGAAAAATGAAATGCGAGAACATTACTTACAACGATAATTTACACTTGCAAATGACTAATTTTAGTGCTGTCATCAAACATTAAGTACAAAAGAGAGAGAAAACGTGTCTAAGATGTTTTTGTGGAGATACAGCTTTTTACGATGTGCTAACATTTTGCGGTGGGACACTGATGATGACCGATGATTAGTTGGGACGAAATTTATTTTTTTTTCTTTCTTGCCAAAATATAATTGAGTTAACTCAAAATGGTGACGTACGTCAAAAGCGATGCCTTATGGTCGAAAAACGAGTCAAATGAAACCTACAAGAGTAAGTAAAATGGGTCAGATAAACCCTAGGGAGTTAATTTAACCCCTTAAGTAAATTTTCTAACACTTTAAGGGATTAATTTAACACCTTAAGAATTTATTTGATCTCTTGAGAGGTTAATTTGACTCCTTTTGGAATTTGTCATTTTGCCATAGACCAAAAATATTCCAAAAGGAGTTAAAATAACCTCTTAAAGGGGTAATTTGATTAAGGAGTCAAAACAAAACTATGTCAAAGAAAAATTTTTTTTTCAGTTTCAATTTTTTGGCAGTTTTGAGTTAAAAAATGATTAAAAATGATAAATTAGAGCTCTCTGACAAATTTTTATCCATTTGGAGCAAGATTTGACAAAAATGGCTTTGCTTTGACACAGTTCAAAACAAAACTTTCAAAGAAAAACATCAAGTTTTTGAGTTTTTAGTTATAAAAGATTAAAAATTTTGCCTTGATTTAGTTTTCAAATGGCTTTGACAAAACTATGTCAAAAAGTCAAAAAATTTTTTTTCAGTTTCAATTTTTTGGCAGTTTTGAGTTATAAAATGATTAAAAATGATAAATTAGAGCCCTCTGACAAATTTTTATGCATTTGGAGTAAAATTTGACAAAAATTGCTTTGACAAAGTTTTGAAAAAAAAAAACTAAACAAACATTAAATTGAAAACTTTCAATTTAATTTTTTTGTTGATTTTCTTTTATAAAGCTTCAAAAAAAAAATCAACAAAAAAAATTATTTGATGAAAAAAAATGGATTTAATTTCTTACTAATGAATCAATTTGATCCCTTTAGAAGTCAATCTGATCCATTTTTCGCCCATAGGTTGATGGACCAAAAAAGGTTCCATTAATTTAATTTAAAAGGTGTCTAGAATAGTTTCTTAAATTCTTTATTTTGTGGTTTTTGTTGTGTCTAAAAGTTTGGTCCGTCGGTCGAGAGAGAGGAATTAAAGTATAAATGAAATCAAAATAAAACCCTTAAAATACTTCAAGCATAAGAGGAAGGATAATTCTTTAAGCTGAATGACCTCTTTTAAAATTTATCGATGTAAAATTCTATTTTAGGGAAATTTATATTCAAAACTATTACCGCAGTCGAGAAAATACTCACAACGAAACTAACGAGCAAAATATAATGGAATGAGTTCAATCGTAAACCAATCGTAGCTTATTTTAGTTTTCTCGTTTGTTTTACCTCAACCATACATAAAGATAAAGAGAAATATTGACCATTTGTTTCTGTTTCAGTAAATATTCTCGGGATGATGAAGGAGGATGAACATTTTAAAGTTTTTGCTCAGGAAGTGACTGGATGGAAGTTTTGGAGTGGGGGAAATTGAAATGTGTTTTTGTAAGTATTTTAATACGTTTTACATGAAACTTCTTTTTATAAATTTGTATTTTTTTTTTTGAATTACAAACTTTTTAATATTATAAAATTTTTATAACAAATCACCCGATTTCAGCATTTCATCGAAAAATAAATGGCATGAGATTTTTTGATGGTTTTGTGTTAGTTAAGCCTAAAGAAGTCAAAAACCTAAATTTAAAATTCTAGAACAAACTCCAATGTTTCTATGCATTTTTAGTAAGATTGGGTACGTCAAAGAGGTACTTGAATATACCCAAATGCACTGAAAAACACTGGAGTTAGTTCTAGAATTTTAAATTAAGGTTTTTTGAACTACTTTAGGCTTAAATAACACAAGACTATCAAAAAATCTCATGCCATTTATTATCGATGAAATGCTGGAATTGGGTGATGTGTCAAAAAATTTAAAAAAAAATATTTGAAAAATTTTAAAAGTTTTTAAACAAAATATAGTAAACAAATTGAGTAAAATAAAATTTTTTAAAAAATTAAAAGAATAAATTTAAATAAAATATTCATATCAAAACTATAAAAAAATTAAATTAAAATTAAAAAAAAAATTAAATATAAAAATTCAGACAAAAATAGAAATTCAAAATATAAAAAATAATTTTATTGAAAAAAAAAATTTTTTTCCTCAATTTCAAACAAAGGAAAGCTTTAACAACAGAAATAGAGAAATTCTTGCCACGCGCAAATTAATTCCCACAAATGGCAACAAAAACTAAAATCATAACTTATTTACTCACAAATGAAAACCACCTAATAAATCATTCAATAGCGCAAGTGAGTGCGGAACAACAACAACAACGACTTTTGTGTGTCGGTCCCAGAAACAATAAACATTAACATGTGGCTTTTGAATTTAATATTTTGCACAAAAGGACTCCCGTTACCCTCACACATTTAATAGCAAAACATTTATAATAATGAAATAATAGATCATCCATTGTTGCGCTGTTATGTTATTCCGACACAACTGTTGCCATCACACGAGGCAAACGGTAAGATTGTATCGCCCTGAATACGTATTATGTCTCAATAATAAGGCACAAAACGTAATTCCGACGCTCCGCTACCACAACAAAATAAATGTAATAAATTTATCTAGAAAGTTTTTAGCACAAAAGTCTTATGAATAATTTGACGCGTGATAAATTAGTGAGTATCGCGCCGCTGCCACAACGGAAGCAAAGGGAAGTCGAATGAACTGGAAGCCACAGTCTTCGAAAAGCTACCCGAAAAGTTATTAATCTTTCAAAAGTATCACACAACTTTTGCGTCACTCTCATTGTCTTTTGATGGCTGAAACCAAAGACGAAGAATGGAATGCTTTTGATTAGATTATATAAATTTTATGATTTCTACCTCCTGGTCTAACCAACGAGACACCAAGGTAACAGTAGATATGAATAATTTCCGAGGAAATCTAATTTAAATTAAAATCAAGCAAAAGTCAATCAGGATTTTTGATTATTATTCACCTCAATTTTTGTTTGTTTGCATCATCAGAAACTGTAATTGCAAAGTGCATTGATGCGTTTCTTTTGCTTTTTAGAGATGGACGGAAACGCACAATCAAAGGAGGAAGAAGATAATGTGAAACCCATAAATAATAATGAATCACGAACAAAAAAGGATATCTTTTATGCCTTCAAGCAACGGAAGTCATTTTAAATCTCCTTCTCTGTTTACTTATTATATTTTAATGAGTTCAACTAAACTGTGAAAAGTTTGTGTTTCGCAAAGATTTTATGGGAACTTTAAAAGGTAAGTTCACTGAAGTTAAATTTTAATATTTTTTCTTAAAATAACATATAATTTTTTGAGCATTTTTTAAAGGTATGTACCAAAATTCGGAAACAGGCAGATTTTGGACCATTTAACAAAAAAGCTTTTAATAAAGGGAGCCATTGGAATTATGTAGAAATTTTCTTAATTTTGTTAAAGCAAACGAGTTTCTCAAAGCCATACATCGAACGAATAAGCCAAAGCTGAATAAAATAACAAAGTTCTTTGAAGATCCGTTTGCAAATTGATTTTTATTAAAGTGTTTTAATATTAAATGGATTCGTGAAAGATGTTGGCTAACGTTACCATCATTTAAATCATCATTGGAAGCGGAAAATTTTACTATTTCCTTCGTTAAGGCTAAATGATTCAAAATAGTGAGTAAAAAGCCCAGTGGGAAATTTGGGCTTTTTTTAGCCCCTGAAGGTATGAGAAATAATTATAACTTAAACCAACTTTCGTAAGTCTTATGCGGATTTCAGTAAAAAATTCAACACACAGTCACTCTTCAATTATTTGATGTGGCGTAATCCGAGACTGGATCTGAATAAAGCGGTAATTTATGACATCCAAACATTAGAAGCGCCGTCATAAGCAAATCCTCAGGAAAAAAAATCTGGAGCCACGCACAACGTATAATCTTTGGGCTCTGAAGAAACAATTAATTGGCTCGACAGCCGCGATGGAAAAGTATTTTTTGACACAGAGCAGACTCGTATCCTGTAGGAAGGATTAAAAAAGCGACTTTTTGACCAAAAATTCGGGGAAATTTGAAACTTTTTACCTTACCTTTGCGCATTTTATAGCTCGTAAGATCTACATTTTGTCATAGCGATCACAATAGGTCTTCGAACCGTGGTGATGCATCCTCAAACCTAACCTAACCTGAGAAATCCGTTTCCATATGACATTTAAGAGAAATTTGAGAAACAATGTGAAAATTTTCTTTAGATGAACTGACACAATTTTTCTATATTTTATTTAAGTTATTCGAACTCTAAGTTCAACTTTTATGATTTTTTCTTCGCAAAAAATAATTTGTTGCGAAACGTGAAATTTTTACAGAACACGACGATGACTTTGCATCCCATTTCATTTTATGATTGTTTTTGCGTCGCTATTCATCGTCCTCTCGTAATATCATAGTTTGCTCCTTATTTTTTGTCTGTCAGTGTGTGATCTCATGAAAAATCACTTCATTTGAAAATTCTCCATGGCAATAATGAATGAGGTAAATATTTAGCAAAGAAGGATGTTTCTTATCTTTCTCTGTCTCTCTTTACTCACTGAAGGTGTACTATCCGAGTGAATAGTAAACATCTATTTGAATAAAAACAACAAAAGCGACTCTCGTCTCATCCCGTTACATACCCATACACATAAAATAGGGATGATAGATTATCTTCTTAAAACAAGTGCGATGTATCTATGACAAAAACAAAGTAGAAAAAAAGAGTCATCAACAGAGTAATGTCATAACTTAGCCAAGGAGCTTATGGCAGCTTACAAATGTTGTGCCGCTGAAGAGAAAAAGTCTTTTTTTTTCGTGCGTATGGTTCGTTGAGCAAAATTAATGACGGAGAAAGGAGTGGATCACCAGACGTCTCCATCATTAATTGAGAAAATTATGGACGAACGGCTCATGAATACGAAAGGTCAATTAATGTTAAACGAGGAAAAGTGGAAAAAACGGGGTTCTAAATTCTCATTTTACACATTTTCTTAATTACATTTTGTCTTGCTTTGCTGGCCTTTGTATAATGTGAGATGGAAAACGATAGCTTTTCATTATTCTGATACACTCAGTGAGCAACCTTCGCACGCTAGCTTACCAACAAAGGAGTCGTTTTGCAATGTCGTTAACAATTATCTTTTTTTAGAAGGGTTTTTTGGGTTGGAAATTTGAATTTTTAAGCGATTTGTTGTCTTTTTAGATTATTTTAAAAAAAAAAGTTAATTTAAATCAAAAATAAAAAAAAAATATTTTTTTTTTTACATTTTTTAAAGAAGGTCTAAAAATTTTTCTTGTTAAAAAAATTTTAATATATTTTTTGTAAATTTTTTTCAAGACTTAAAAAATCAAAAACTTAAAGTCAAAATACGCTTCTTTAACAATTTGCAACTCAAAGAGTTAACAAGAAATTTTTCGTCTCATTTCTCCCTTCTAACAAGGTCGTTTTTACTCTTTATTTTAACTGTACCACCATTGACATAAAACTCAAATATCTTCTTTGTTCGTCTCGCAATACATTTTTTTGCCACTTTTTTCCTCTTTGCTCGTTTAACTATACTCGTAATATCACACCACAACCGAGCACTTTCCATAATGTTATTAAAATTAGAGCAACAAAGCAATTGAAAAGTGTGTAGCGAAAACGTGAAGAAAGAAAGAAAAAAATTAGAATGAATAGCGCAAAAAAAAATTACACCACTAAATGAATAAAAAAATACGAGAAAATAATTTAAATAAAAGGTGTGAATAAAGAGTCTCTTCTACATAATTAGTTGGTCTCATGTATTTCTTGACTTGAAAAGATAGAAAAATTCCCGGAAAAAAAATTAAAGCAAATTGTTCGAGTTGGACAATGTTTTCTGGCTTGTTCACGGTCACAGATGGTCTAATCGAATAATTGTAATATATATTTTTTTAATGTTTCTGAACAGGGATGAAGGGTTGAAAAAATTAAAAATGGGCAAAATTTTCTAAATAAATTTAATTTTCAAGAAAAAATTAATTTTAATTAATTTAGTTAATTTTTTTTTATTTTCTATGAAATTTTTCATCTCAAATTTTAAATGTTTACGAATAAAAATACGAAAAAATATTTTAAATTAAATTTAATTTAATTTTAATTCAATTTAAAGAGTTTATTTTAATTTTTCCTTATTATTTTTTCCTAAATCATTCTAAAAATCTTATAAAAAAATTTTTCAAACATTTTGTAAATTTTAATTAAAAACTGAAAACTTTTGATTTTTTATGGAAAAATTCTAAAAATAAGAACAAAAAAAAATATTTTGTCTATTTTAAAAAAATTTATGTCCAAAAAAATTTTTAGATTTTTTTTAAAATAAATTCTGGAAAGAAAATAAAAAAAAAATAAGATTAAAAAATAAAAAAAAATTTATTTAGAAATTTTTATCTTTTTTTAAAAAAAATTATTTAAAAATTTATTTTTTGGCATTTAGAAAAAAAATTGACCATATTTGCAAAATTTAAAAAAAATCCTAACTACACCCCTGTCCAAAAGACACATTCGTGCGGAGATAGTGACGAAGGTCTAGACGAGTCGTCCCAAATGTGCACGAAGGAAAAACGAGCAAAAAGGAGATGAAGAAAATAAAACGGATGAGAAACAAAGAACCGTTCAACTGAAATTAATGACCGACAAAAATGAGAGTGAAATGAGATAAGAATATGTTCCCAGTTTAGTCAACCCTTGAATTTGAATAGAATTATCCCATACTTAGGAATAGGTTACTCAGGAATTTGCCAATAAAAAAAAGTGACAGAAATTTGATTAAATTCGGGGATTCAATAAATTGATAAATACTTTGAAATAAATCCTTTTCAACAGCAGATTCTCCGAAACGAATAAAAAAAGCGAAAGAATCAACAAGAAAGACGATCATTTCACTTTCTTTTTCTCTCCTTTTTTTGCTTCTTTTGAATCCATTTTAAATTGCCTTTCGTGTATTTAGTTGGAACGGAACCACTTTCCTCCTTTTGACAACTTCAAACGCACACTCACAAAAAATGTAAATTTTTTTTTTCGTCACTATGACAGATAGGTTTGTTACAATATGACGTAACTTGAGTGGTATTTCATGTTTTTTCTTCTATTTTTTCTGCTTTCTTTTTTCTCGTTTTTTCTTTTCTCGGAAAAGTGATGTTGACAAAAAGATAAATTTCAATCGAACAATGAAGCGTGTGTTTAGGCGGTTCTCTTACATGGTTTTTGTCGTCACAGTTTGACAATGACATAAACATTAACTGTTACCAGTTTATTTAAGAATGATTGCTAATTTTGTGATGATTTTTTTTTCTTTTTTTAAGGATTGTCGAAAACAATTTTCTGAAGTTTTTGCTTATTGAAGGACTTAGTTAAAATTAATTAGTTAAAATTTTAAAAAATGTCAAAAAATTATCATTCATTCTATAAAATTTGATAAAAATTATAAATTTTTCGGAGAGTTTTATAAAAAAAATTTCAAATTTCTTTCAAAATATTAAAAAAAATAAAATAAAAATAATTAATTTATTTAAATAAATTTTTAAATGATTTTTTTTATTAATTAATTATTTTTTTTTATTTTTTTAATATTTTGAAAGAAATTTGATTTTTTTTAAACTCTCTGAAAAATTTATAATTTTTATCAAAATATTAGAAAAATAAAAAATTAATTAATTAATAAAAAATTTATTAAATTAAATTTATTATTTTTTTTTCAAATAAATTTCTAAAAAATAATCATTTATTTAACATTTTGAGGTCAATATTATAGAAAAAATATTTTTTTATCATTTATTCCAATTTTATAAGTCAAATTAACTAAAATCCCCATAAAAACACAAAAACTAATTTTTCCCAAAAAATCCTATTAACTTTTTTTTTATCAATTTCATTGCAAGAAAATGATCATCCTCCAGCCAAAAAAAAAATAAATAAAGCAAAAACTTATCGTCGTCAAGAGACTTCGAAACACAGACCGCCTTTATTTATGCGTCCGATTGAATTATTTATGGATTTTTCATCGTCAATCACGTAAAATCCGTGTCCAATTTTTGTTTCGTCTTCCATTTTTTATCGATATCCAATTGAGATAAACGATCACGGATTATTTCTCTCACTCGAATTTCGAGGTGTTGCCTCCTCCAAAAAGCTCTTTGAACTTATTTCACGCGGTAAACAAATTGCGTTTTAGAGATAAGTCATGCGGGAAAAGACATTAAAAGTTTTTCCGTTTTTTTTTTCATTTTTTTTTTGTTGTTGGTTCAAAAGATATAATCAAGGGACTGAGTAAACTTTTACAGGTAAGTGAACAAAAGTAGCAATATTTAACCAGAACGGATTATCATTTTTTGCCTTTCTGGGATAGGTTTCCGTTTTTTAAGTGTGAAAAATTGATGTTTTGCACTCAGAAAATTTTTTCATGAATTTCATGAAGCTCAAAGGATTTTTAAATTATATTACATAAAAAAATTATTCAAAAAATAAAATATTTTTTCATAAAACAATTATTAAAAAAAAAATAATTTTTTTATTACAAAATAAATAAGCTCAAAATTTTAGCCATTTTCTGTAATATTTTTTTTTCTTTTGACTTTTTCCAAAAAAAAAAAATCATAAAAAAATTTTTAATTAAATTTATATATTTTTTTTTTAATTTTAATGGCTGTTTAGTTTTGCTTTATATACAAAAAAATTTTTTTCGACAAATCTGATTTTTTTAGGTTTTATTTAGGACTTTATTTAAATTTATTAAATTAAATATTAATAAATTAATTAATTCTTTTTTTTTAATCTAAAATTAATTTTTATTTAATTAAATTTTTAGTTAATTTTAATTTAAATTAATTTTTAGTTAAAAAAATATAATTAATTAATTCAAAAAAACATTATTTGATTAAATTTTAAATTAATTTTATTTAATTTTTAGTTAAAAAATTTTAATTAATTAATTAAAAAAAAATAATTTGATAAAATTTTGAATTAATTTTAATTTAAAAAATTTTAATTAATTAATTCAAAAAAAAAAGATTATTTGATAAAATTTTGAATTAATTTTAATTTAAATTAATTTTATTAAATTAAATAAAATTAATTGATTTTATTTTAATTAATTAATTTAAAAAATTTTATTATTTGAAAAAAATTTTGAATTAATTTTAATTTTTAATTAAAAAAATTATTAATAGAAAAAATTAAGTCATAATAAATTAATTAATTTTAATAATTTTTTTAATAATTTAATAATAAATTTAATTTTATTTCATTTTTTTAATAGTAAAAAAAAATCACTAAACTAAATAATAAAAATTTGCGAAACACAAGTCCTATGTAATATTAACTTTACCCATATTAGAGAAACCATGTTCCGTAATTTGTTAAAAACCAATAAAATAAAATTTAATAACAAAACAAGCAAAGAACAGAAGAAGAAAAAAAAATAAAAAGGAGTTCAAACATATGAAAAATATTCCGAGAAGCATATTGAACAACATTTTTGAATTTTAAATCGACTTGTTGTTGTTTTTTTTCTACGTTTTTTTTTCTTCTTTGAACATTCCTTATTGTTCCTACACAGACACCAACAAACAAGAATTTTATCAATTTTTCATTTTATTTATAGGCAGAAACTTTGTCTGATTGTAAAATAATATCTACACACATGTGAGAATAATAATATTTTATTATTTGTTTGCGAAAACGGGCGAAAAAGAGATAGAAAAAAATTATCAAAGGATCAATTTTTTGGCAAAAGTATCGGTTTCATTCTTCACATGGTAAACTTTTGGAACTTTTTGTGTGTGTTTTTTTTTTGTTGTTGAAAAAGTTATATAATTTCCTGTTAACAAAGTTTTCGAAAATTTTTTCCTTCGTCTTGTCATGTGAAAATCCCCAAAAGATCAGAAAATAAAGAAAATATGTTACCAAAAGGTGTAACTAACAAAAAAAAAACGATGATGATGATGATAAATATTATTTAATTACATTCAATTAACATTCTGTGCGGAATATGACGACGAGCAGGTAAAACAAGTTCTAAAAATAAAATAATGAAAATGATAAATAAAGCAGCAACGACGACGCCGAATAAACAACAAATAAAGTTTTTTTTCCAGCACTTGTGTGGCGAAGAACGCGTAGTTGGATGTGGAAAATTTGTTGTAACAACAAAGAATGATGAAAAAAAGAGGTAGGCAACAAGACAAGAGTTTACTTACGAATTATTATTCCCTCCACTCGCTTTTGTTTGCACTTTGTTGTTTATTTTCACCAATAGAGTGTTTAAATATTTTTTGTACGAAGGTTTCTCGTTACTTTAATACTGATATAATTTTTTTTATACATTTATTTATTAAAATATTTGAATATTTTAAAAGTTATTTTTGCATAATTTCTTTATTTTTTTATTTTTTTTTTCACACAATTTTATTTTTCTTAAGAATAATTAATTCACAAAAGCAGCCAGCAAATATTTGTTTAATTTTTTGAGCACCTTTTATATTTATTTAATTTAAAACTTACGATTTTACACCAATATTTATTTTATTTAATTTTTTTCTTAGCAATTTACTGACAAAATTTGGCAAAAATATTTTTTTCTTTTTTTTTTCTCACGTGAAAAATGGCAATTTTCCAGTGTGGATGTGAAAGCACAAAAGACAAACCAAAACTGAGTAAAAATATTTCGTTGCATGCGTATTTAAGAGTAAATCCTTGCGTGTACGTTCACACAAACGCGTACAGAGTCGTCGTCGTTTGGCGTTCGTTGATGGCAAGGGAGGCTGTTTTAACGAAAAGTACCGAAACGGAGCTAATTTTCCGTTCGTTGGGCGACGTATGAATGGCAACGACGGCGGTTTTTTAGCTGATTTGAGGCAAATAATAGTAAAAAAACGACAAATAAAGGTAGAAAATTGTGCGAGAGAAAATTTTTGAGAGAAAGAGAGAAAATTGAGAGAGAATTTTTTTTGGTGAGGAAAAGCAAGAAAACAATAATAAAAGCACGTTGCTTTAGTAACATCGCGGTGAAGAAGTTTTGGTTTGTTTGTCTTAGGAATTCGTGTGAGAGGAAGTGACTGGTGTTTTATTGATTTGAAACGAAATTTGCATTATTTAGGAATTTTTCATTAATGAGTGAGGAAAGTCAAGAGGAAAAATCAAAATGAGGAATATTAAACACGCATGATATTAATTTAAAAATATAAAAAAAATAAGAAATATCAGGCTGTTTCAATTTTTTTGTCCTTTGAGTTTGAAAATTTAAAAACATAAGAAATTACTTCATTTTTATTTTTTGAAAAGAACAATATTTTAGTTCTAATTTTTTTGGTTAATTTTTAATTTAAAGTTTCAATTTAATTTAATTATTTAAAATTAAATAAGGCCGCTCCCAATTACTTTTTTTATTATATATTATATTTTTTATTATTATATTATTTACTAAATATTAGATTTACTAATTTAAAATTGAATTCTGAATTTAAAATTTAAGTAAAAAAAATTATATAGAATAAGGCCGCTCCAAATGAAAATCAAAAATAAAGTCCAAAATTTTTGAAAATAAAATGGGGGGGGGGGGGGCAAAATAAAAAAAAAGTTTTAAATACTTATTTTCATAAAAAATGACAAAATTTTAACAATTTTTGAGGTCAAATAATATTTTTGATGTTTTTTTTTACTGTTTTTTGAATATTTCTGATTTATTTAAATATTACAATTTTTAAAGAAAAAAATTACATAAAAAAAACTTCAAATATTCAGGTGTTTTAATCGGCAGTTTAGGGGGGGGGGGGGTTTAAGATTTTGACGAAGGGGGGTAAACAAAAATTATCGTAAAAATATGCCTATTCACGATTTAAAAATTTTTCGTTTTGAATTATTTAAAATAATTTAAAAAATTTTCATTAATTTGAGTTTTTTTTTTAATTTTTCACGAGCTTTATTTGAAATTTGAACTGGTACTGAAAATTTCCTTTTCTGTCCTATTTTCGCCGACGCCTTTAATGAATGACGCCTCAGTAATTTTATGAAAAATATTTGTACAGTAGAAAACTCAAGTTCAAAAATGATTTTCATAACAAAAATTAGTTGAATTGAAAATTTTTTTAAAAATTTTTTGAAAACTTCTTAAAAAATTACGAAAATAGACCGAAAAACGGTAATTTTTGATGAAATTTTAAACTTTTTTTTTTATTCTGCCCCATTGGATTTTCAACTTTTATAATGGGGCATCGGACTTTATTTTTTATTTTCATTTGGAGTGGCCTAAAAATTTCATCATTTAATTTATTTTTTTTATAAATCATTAAACTTATAAGAAAATTATTTTATTTTTTTATAATTTTTATTTCCATTTTTTTAAATAATTTTTAAAATATTTAATAAATTTTAATTATTTTTAAGTACGAATAATAAAATATTTTTAATTTATTATTTCATATAATTTTATTTCTTATTGTGGAGCAGCCTTATTTAAAAAAAAATGATTTAAAATTTAGATTCGGGAAAATTAGCATTGAAGGTAATGAATGAGGCAGAAAATGAGAGAAGCAGAAAATGATGAAAAAACCAATTTATGTGAGTAAATGAACTTCCTTCTTTTATTGAAAAAAAAAATGTTTTCCTGATCGTCAGAAAAATTTGTTTTTTTTTTTTGGAATCGTTAGAAAATATTATTAAACAAATTGAAGTACGTTAGAGTTATAATGTAATCCTTATTCATGAAAAACATAAGAGCTTTTTAATAGTTCATCAATATTGGCAAATGAAGCAAAACCGGGAGATGTAGAAACTTTTTGAAATTCTTTCAAAATTTTGATCATATTTTGAGGCGAATATTCGTCAATTTTTGAAGATAAGTGTCCTAATAAATTTACTTGTAAAAATGAGTGAATTCGTGAATACATTGGATATTTCCCTTTAGCTGCTTGACAGTTCAAAACAGAGTGATACTGCTTGCAAACCCAGCATTTATCGAGCGATATCTTCTCAATTAAAGCACACTGAATTTCTGAAGGTAATTGTGAAAAGATACTTTTGATCTTTCTACCGATTCGGTTTTTCGTAAAATTTGTGAAATTTACGTTGATTTTTCCCAATAAAAAGTCCCTTTCTTGTTGCGTCAATAAAGTTGTCTTTGCAATTTCTTCGGCTTCAAGAGAGAGAAAACGGACTGTTTCGGTTGCTGGTTTGATCATCGATTTCGTCACATCTTTGTTGGTTTCAAGATATTTCTCCAAAGCTTTTAAGAGATCATTTTCGTTTGCCGACAAGTCGTCATACTGAAAGAGCCAGTTGATAACCTCAATAGAAAATCGCATAAAATCTTCATTTTTGATAATTTTGTCGGTATTGGCACAAAAACATTTTACTACAAAGGTCATTAGTTTGTAATCTTGGCATTTCCATGAAATTTTGGCGAGTGACGATATTTCTAAAATCTTTTTTTGTAAACAGTAATCTTGAATCGCATTTCGCAAAAGCTCAAGAACGCGCTCTATTTGATAAAAATGAGCAGCTGCGTAGATATCGATTGCTTCATCCAAAGTTTCAAACGTTACTTCACTCAGGTAAATCGCCCGGATGAGTTTATCAAATAAAATCCAGTCAAATGAGGTGATAAGAATCGGTTTGTTTCCATCCCATTCTGCTTTGAAGTTGGTCTCAAAGTACTTTGAAGCGACGGAAAGAACGATTTTGTGTCCATGGATAACTTTTTCAGTCACAATTCCCTCTGCTGTGGTGATTTTGAAGACAAAGGAACAATCTGTGTTCTCTCCTTTTTGTTGCTTTACGAAAAGTTGCTGATCGAGTGTCAAATATTCCATTTTTGCTGATTTCTACTTGATGATTGATTCTGGAATTCACAAAAAAAAAACAAATAATTGTAACCTGAGACACTTACAAATACGACGCAGAAACTCACATCTCAATTTGTGTCAAAATTTTATCAAAAAGCTTCACTGTTTGACTTTTAATCACTTTCTTGTCACGTAATCTATACGAATTTTGCTGAAAATTGACGGAATTTAGTTGATTTCTCAATAAAAATTAGGAAAATATTTTTTACTAATTTCGCAAGCGACTAGTTTCTACAACACATTTGACTCAAATGATTTTTCGAGTCTCGTACTCTAATACTTAAAAAAGTTACTCACACGCACAATGGGACAATATATGAATATTTGGATCAAAAATATTTTGAACCAAAAATTTTAAAAGTTGTTCTTTTTCATTTTATTTTATTTGAAAAAATTTGTTCAAGCTGGTGGTCTTGTTTTATTGGAAAAATCAAAATTTCAATAGGAAATTTCATGTTTCTTCAAAAACTGTCACCAAATTCTAAAAAATTTTGATTTTTGAAAAATATAAATTTTAATTTTGACTTAAAACTTTGACCTAGGTAAAAGTAAATTAACATAATTAGTAAAAGCTTTGACTTAAACTCAAGAGTCAATTAAAATTTTGATTTTTATTTAAGCAAAAGCCTTTAGTTATTTTTCGACCGAAAGTATTTTTGACCAGGACCGTTTTTGAAAACTTTTACTTAAAAAACTTTCAAGGCTTAATCTTTGACTTAAGTAAAAGTCAAAAAAATATTTTGTCTTAATAGGCTTTTTACTTAAGCTTAAGCTAAAGACAGGCAAAAAGTCAATTAAATTAGAAATTTTTAAAAATTTTTGCTCAAAATTTTGTAATAAAAAGCAGTTTTTTGAAAAAAAAATTTTAAAAAACATTTTGAATTAGGTAAGTTAAATTGAAATTGACTTTTACTTAAGCCTGACCTTAAAGTTTTTTCGGCCCTGTTTTCGACCCCTGTTTTCGAAAAATATTTTATTTGATTTTTTTTTCATTTTTTTCTGAATTTAGAAACTTTTCTCATTGAATAAATTTAACTTTTAGAAAAAAATATAATTATTTATTAAAAATTTTTATTAAAAATTAATTATTTCTATGAATCTCATAAACAACTGATTTATTAAACACAATCGACTCACCTGAAATTTGCAGTTTCGCGAACAAAGCTAGTCATAGAGGTAACTCATACACACTGTGGGATAATTATTTGACTTTTTTATCTAAATTTTTTCAAAATTTTGGCCGCTCCAATTGTATTTGGACTGTTTGTCCCATGCCCCATTTCAAAAATCGAAAATCCAATGGAGCAAAATAAAAAAAAAGTTGAAAAAGTTATCAAAATTGGAAAATTGGTTTTTTGGTCTTTTTCCATATTTTTTCAACAAATTTTCAAATTTTTTTTATTAAATTTTAATTTTCACGAATTTTAGTATAGAAAAGCAAAATTCAACATAAATTTTCTTCTTTAAAATTTTTTCAAAAAAAAATATTTTTAAAAATATTTGACAGTTATTTTTGTAATTTTTTTTAATTTTTAGCTTGAATTATTCTGATATCAATTTTTAATTATCGCATTTCAATATTTCAGTAACCATAAACCATTGTTTTTTATTTCTTAACGAAAATAAGATTTTTTTTAAATTTCTCTTATTTTTATTTTTTTTTCTTTGAAAAATAACTTAAAAGTACTTACCTAAATATAATTAAAATTTTTAAAATTCAATAAATAAAAAAAATTTAACTTTTCACCAATTTTTGTTTTGAAAATCATATTTTATCATAAATTTTCTTCTCTAAAAATACTTTTCAAAAAATTACTGAATTTATTTTTCAAAAATTATTTTTTATAATTTTTTTTCTTAAATTCTTAATATGAAATATATTTTAAATAAGAAAATCTCATCAAAAATATGATTGAACGCTCATAAATTGTTAATAATTTGTCATTTAATATGAAAAAAGTATTTCAAAACTTTTTTTTATTTTACCCCATTTTACCCAAAAATAAATTATTTTCAAAAATTTTGGACTTTATTTTTGATTTTCATTTGGAGCCTTATTTAACTAATTACATTGTTTTTCAAAGATTTTTTTCTGAATTCTTTTTAACTTAAAAATTTAAAAAAAATATATATTTACTTTGTAGAATCAAGGTTTCTTTTAAGACATTTTACAGAAAATAAATCAAAGGTAAGTAAAAAAAAAATATTTCTGTCTCTTGAAACAGATTAGATAACATAACAGTTCTTCAAAACATCATCGATGTTGGCAAATGCAGCAAAATCTGCGGAAACGGAAAGTTTTTGAAGCTCCTTTAAAATTTTGATCTTTTTTTTAGGCGGATATTCATCAAATTTTGAAGATAAATGTCCAAATATATCTACTTGTAAAAATGAGTAAATTCGTAAATACATTGGATATTTCCTTTTAGCTGCTTGACAGTTAAAAACAGAGTGATACTCCTTGCAAATCCAGCATTTATCGCACGATACTTTGTCAATCAAAGCACTTTGAATTTCTGGTGGCAATTGAGAAAAGAAACTTTTGATTTTTCTACCAATTTTGTTCTTCGATAAATTACAGAAATTCATGTTGATTTTTCCCATCAAGAAATCCTTCTCAGTTTGCGTCAAAAGAGTTGTTTTCGCAATTTCTCCTTCTTCTAGTGCGAGAAAACGAATTGTGTCGATTGCGGACTTGATCATTGATTTCGTCACGTCTTTATTGGTTTCAAGAAAATCCTCCAAAGCTTTTACGAGATCAATTTCATTTGCAGATAAGTCGTCATATTGGAAGAGCCAGTTGATCGCCTCAGTGGAAAATCCCATAAAATCATCATTTTTGATAATTTTGTCAGTATTTGCACAGAAATATTTCGAAACGAAAGGAATTAATTTGTAATCTTGAAATTTCCAAGCAATTGCAACGAGATTTGACACTTCTAATACCTTGTTTTTCAAACACCAATATGGGATAGTATCTCTTAAGAGTTCCTGTACTCGTTCCATTTGATAAAAATGAGTCGCTTCATACATGTTTGTTGCCTCTTCCAAGGTTTCAAACGCTACTTCACTCAGGTAAATCGCTCGGATTAGTTTATCAAACACAATCCAGTCAAACGAAGTAATAAGAATCGGTTTTCCATCCCATTCTGCTTTGAAGTTTGCTTCGAAGTACTTTGATGCAGCTGAAAGAACGACTTTGTGTCCGTGGATCACTTTTTCAGTCACAATTCCCTCTTCTGTGGTGATTTCGAAGACAAAGGAACAATCCGTGTTCTCTCCTTTTTGTTGCTTTTCGAAAAGTTGCTGATCGAGTGTCACGTGCGCCATTTTCTACTGAATCGAATGATTACTCTGCAATTAAAAAACGAACAAAAATAAACAAATTTAACTTGATACGCTTCTCGGTAAACTTACATCTCAAATTGTGTCAATATTTTTATAAATAACTCAGGTTTTTGACTTTTAATCACTTTTTTGTCACGTAAATTATTTGTCACAAAAAATTAAGAAAATATTTGCTATGAATTTCACAAGCGACTTTTTAGTTCAAGACGATCGACTCAAATGAAGAGATAAGCTTCGCAAATGAAGTTAATGGCAACTCATTTAGTAACTCAAACCCAACTCAAATTGTGAAATTGCAAGAAAAAAGAACAACATTGCCTCAAAAATTAATTCCATGAATTCCGTGACGCATTCAAAGTCGATTAATATCGCAAAATAAACTAACGGTATCTTAACGAAACACTTTTCTTATCACTCAGTAGCACCGTTTACAAGCAATTTATTTATTTTTCACGCTAATTCGTCCCAATCTCGAATAAATCGCAAAGTCAATGTTTTTTTTTGTACACAAAACAGTCAAATTCAGCTAAAACTGCTATCAGATTGTCTGAAAAATGTCAATTCCCGTAATTGAAACAACAAATATCGACTTACCGTTTACGTTGCCGCTCCCTGGAGGACTCTCGGTGCCCGACAAGCTCGAAATCGGCGTAAATTTGGAAAATGACTCATTTTTAGCGGTAACATTCAAAGCCGCAGACGATGATTTAATCGATTCTCGAGTGCCTCTAAGCTTATCGCTTTCATTGGAGCGAGCAATTTGCAAAAGTGGCAAAAATAACCAATGGGACCGAGTCGAGTTGACTAAACGATTTGCACTTCCGAATGAATTTCGTCTTGGAATTGTAACTTGCGACACCGGATTTCGCCTGGAAATCAACGGAAATTTTTATTCTTCGTTTTCGCACCAATTTCCGCCTTCAGCAGCGAGAATCTTGGAAATTTCCGTCGAAAAAGGCACGGGAAATGTCAATTTTTTGACTTTACAGAAGGAAATTCGATGGATTTCGGCGAAAATTGGTTCCCAAATTGCTGGAATCGCTCTCGAAGCGGGACATGACGACAAAAATAACGAAATTTACCTGGGAAGAGGCTTGAAAAACAATAATTTGTTGGTTGTGGCGGCGAATTATGCGAAAAACAGGGCAACTGTGGCTTTGGGCGGCAAAGAATGGCCCATTGAGGAATTTGAGGTGCTTCAAAACGACATGTTCTTTGGCTGGAAACGAATTTCAGAAGAAAAATCTCTTCCGACGAGGGCAGTTGAGGCAGGTTTCGACGAAAACGGGAATATTTTGTACGTTGGACGAGTGGCGCATGAAAAAAATTTGCTTCTTGGATCAGTTAACAGCGGAAATTCAGTTCTTTCGGTCCCGTTCAAGGGAAAAGAATTCAAATTTTCCACAAATTACGAAGTTTTAACGATTCTCACGCCAAAAGAAGTCAAAAATATCGAACGAGCGGCAATTCTCAATCAAAAATTACAAGAAATAGACTCTCGTGGTTACATTCCGACCTCAAAACCCTTCAATTGTGCCATTTGTATGGAAGAATGCCAGCGAAGTGATGGCGTCTTACTTCGGGATTGCCTTCACGAGTTCTGCAAAAGCTGTTTGGCGAGTCATATTCAGTACAGCGACGAAGCGGCAGTCAAGTGTCCCTTTCAAGATGACGTCTATCAGTGCGTTTGTTGCCTGCAAGACCGCGAAATACGGGCAATTGTCACGATGGAGCTGTACAAAAAACATTTGGCAAAGTCATTAAGACAGGCGGAGAGTCAAATGGAAAATACCTTTCATTGTTTGGTGGCAAATTGCGAAGGATGGTGCACGTATGACGAGAATGTGGTCATGTTCATTTGTCCCATTTGCCAAGCACGGAATTGTTTGAAGTGTAAGGTAATAATTTTTATTTTATTTATTTTTTTTTTTTAGATTCGAGCGAATTTCAGAAATTTTTAATTTAAAAAAATTTTCATTTTTCTTTTAAAAAAAATTTTTTCGCCAGTAGTATTTGTTTTTTTTTATTTTAAATTGACCCTGAAATTTACAAATTTTTGGCTTTATGAATAAAAAAATTTTAAGGCGAATAAATTTAATATATCCATTTTTTGTCTCCCCCCTCTCGGATTTTGTCGAAAAAATTCAGGGGGGAAAATTAAATATAAAATACAAATATTTTTGACATATTTTGGAATTTTTATATAAAAAAAATCATGAAAAATTACTGTTTATGGTAAAATTATATAAAAAAACTAAAGAAATTTGCTTAATTACGACATTTTCCATTGAAATGTTGAAAAACATTTTTTTGAAAGTCACGTGACCAAAATTATTTTTTTTTTCAAAAATTTTTATTTTGGGAGGTTTTGTTGATTTTTTTTTACTTTTAAGTTCAAATTTTAAAATAATGGGTGCATTCAAGATCACTCATCGATTCCATCATGATTTTTTCTGTGATATTTTTTCGATCATAAATCTGTTTTTTGATGAATATTTTTGACTTTAATGACATATTTTTACGATTTTCGATGTGTCCCGATGAATCGAACAATCCATCTTATTAAACTTGAACGCGTTCGATGAAAAAAATTTTGGAAAAAATCATTGATGTCCATCGATGAGCAATCTTGAATGCACCCAAATATAAACTAAAATTAAATAAATGTTAAAAATCAAAAATTCCCTCTTTCCCCCCCTCGAGAAAATCCTCATGGGACAAAAAATGTAAATATTAAATTTATTCGCCTAAATAATAATTAAAAAAAAATTGATTCAAAAATATCATTTTCTTTCAAAAATTAGAATTTTATTTAAAAAAAAAATATTTTATTGAAATAAAATTTCTAAAAATTTAAAATAAAATTTAATTTTTGTCATTCAAACATAATTTACTAATTTAGGGACAAAAAAATAATATTAATTCAATTTTTAAAAAAAGTACCCTTACAGTATTTTTTGATTTTGGCGCGAATTGATCAATTTCTAGTTATGTGTTATTTTTGAGGTTATGTTTCATTTTTTTTTTATACTTTTTTACTCAAAAACCCAACTTTTTTTAGGTAATTCATGACGGCACATGCAAAGAATACCACGAAAAGCTCAAACGAGACCGTGAATTGCAACAAAAAGCTGAAAACGAGAAACAAACTCAAGCTCAAATGGACGCCATGTTTCAAAATCGAGAGGTTATGGAATGTCATAGATGTGGAGTAAGCAGTAAATTTTTTTAACAGTTTTTACAATAATTTTTTTTTATTTTTTTATGTTTTAAGGCCATAATACAAAAAACGACCGGATGCGATCACGTTATTTGTGCTGTTTGTAAAAGTCATCTAAATTGGGCCTTGAGAGGACAAAGATATTAGCTGAAAATAAGATTAAATTTTTCATTTTTACAGATGAAAATTTTTTTTAAAAGACTAAAATCATCACAAGAATCTCTTTAATTTTACGTTTTTCGTATTTTTTTTTGAAAAATAAGTTTAACCGAAAAAATGTGAAAAAATATAAAAATTAAACAGAAGACACAACCTAAAATTACAATAAGTGTCAGTGAATGAAAATATTTAATTTTTGATATTTAAAATTTTCATTTCGTCAAAATATCAAAAAAAAAAAAAATTAAAAATAATATTTTTTAGAAGAAAATTAACGATAGATTTTACATATTTTAATTTATTATATAATTTTTTCATTTTTTGTAAACCGCTCTGATTTTCTTGAATATATTCAGAAAATATTACAAATGTAAATTATAAAATGGAAAAATTTTTGGAATTTTTTGAAAAAAAAATCATGAAAAATTACAATTTTAATAAATCTTACAAAAAAAACAAAGAATATTTGCTATTAAAATTTAGACGAAAAATTTTTTAAGTCACGATTTAATTTTTTTTATATGTTTATCCTAAAAGATTTTTTTTCAAAATGTATTTCAAAAATTTTTTCAAAACTAATAATAAAGTTTTGAAATACTTTTTCATATAAAATGGCAATTTTCAGACCAGTTTTTGACCAAATTTTTGAAAAAAAAATTTTTGAGATAAAAATTTTTATAAAATAAAGCAAAAATTATTCAAAAAAAAAAAATTAAAAAAAATATGCAAAATCGGGCATTTTTGATGATATTTAATTTTTTTTAATTTCTATCTTTAAAAATTTTAAATTTTTAAATAAATTCAATTAAAATTTTAAAACAATAAAAACTAATTATTAAGAGAATGAAATGTAAAAAAAAATCAAAAAAATTGCATACGAAAAAATAAAAAATATTTATGTATTATTCTTCCCTTTTTTCAAGGGACAAAAAGTGAGAAATAAAATCGTTTTAGTTTAGGTTTTCAGTCTACAAATTAAATTTTATTTTGTAAATCACTTAAAACCATCTAATACAATAATTTTCGTTCAACACATCTCCAATGTTGGCAAATGCTGCAAAATCCGAGTACATAATTGATGCCTTTTGAAATTCTGACAAAATTTTGACGACATTATCCGGACTTTGTATTGCATAATATGCCAACGGTATCAATTTTTTGTAAAATGGATACTTTTTCTGCGCTTTGTCACAATTTGCTACTCCATGATATTTGTCACAAACCCAACATTTGTTCCGCGAAAGCTTATCCATCAGTTCCAGTTGAATTCTTGCTGGCAATTGAGTAAAAAAATCTCGCACTTTTCTGCCATTTCTGCTCTTTGACAAGTAGCAAAGGTCCCGATTGCGTTGCCCGAGCAAAAATTCCTTCTCCGAGTCAGTCAACAACAAAGTTTCCCTGATTTTGTCCTTCGGAAGTGACAAAAATCGCAAAGCTCCGATTGCTGGCTTAAGCAAAGATTTTTTCTCCACTCCATTAACTTCAATGTAATTTTCCAACGCAATCACGAGATTAATTTCCTCGGCAGAGAGATCATCGTGCAAAAATAACGAATTCACCAAATCTGGCGGATACTGCAAAAAATCGTCATTCGCGATGATTTTTTGCGTGTTTGCGATGAAATATTTCGTTGCGAACGCCAATAAAATGTGATCAGGACTGTCAGGAGGTTGCTTTGCCATTTCGAACAAGGCCGATAATGCGACAAGTTTGTTGATCAAATAAATCTTTGGGATCTTTTGGCGCAACAAATCGAGAATTCGCTCAATTTGGTAAAAACGAGCCGCTTCGTAGAGGTTCAAAGCTTCTTCAACGCTCTCAAAAATGACTTCGTTCAGGTAAATTGCACGCATGAGCATTCCAAAGGTCTTGATGTCGAACGACGTTATTTCAATTACGGAATTTCCGTTCCACTCGGACTTGAAATTCGTCTCGAAGTACTTTGAGGCACCGGAAAGAACGAGTTTGTGACCGTGAATGATATTTTTCGAGAATTTTCCATCCTCTGTTTGAACTTTGAAGACAAAAGCGCAATCCGTGAATTCTCCTTTTTGTTGCTTTTCGTAAAGTTGCTGCTCAATAGTTGAACAATCCATTTTTGATGAGTCCATTAAGTTGTGGATAGATAAAAAATTCTGAAATGCGAAAGAAAAATTTTTAGAATAACCTCAATAACTTGATGAGAAAATACAACAAACTTACAAATCAAGGTTTTGTCAAATTTTTCACACAAAAATACAGTTTTCGACTGTAAAACACTTCTTTGTCACAAAATCTTCATAAATTTTACAGAAAATTAAAGAAACTTTGGGGTTTTTTCTTCAAATATTACGAGAAATTTTTTGCAAGCGTCCGTTTTGTTCAAGACGATCGACTCAAATGAATGATTAAAGTGAACGAACGAAGTTAGTGGCAACTCCTTTAGTAACTCAAACTCACAGTGGGACGAAATCGTATTTTTTTAGCCAAATTTTTAGGATTTTTTTTTTGATAAATTTTTTTAGGCCACAAAAACTAAATCAAAAACTGTGTCAAAGCCATTTTTGACAAATCTTGCTCCGAATGGATAAAAATTTGTCAGAGGGCTCTAATTTATCATTTTTATTCATTTTATAACTCAAAACTGCCAAAAAATTGAAACTGAAAAAAAAATTTTTCTTTGACATAGTTTTGTTTTAAAAACTAAATCAAGAGCAAAAAAACTGTGTCAAAAACTGTGTCAAAGCAATTTTTGTCAAATTTTTGCTCCAAATGGATAAATATTTGTCAGAAGGCTCTAATTTATCATTTTTAATCATTTTATAACTCAAAACTGCCAAAAAATTGAAACTGAAAAAAAAATTTTTTAAAAACTTTGACAAAGTTTTGTTTTCAGAAAACTAAATCAAGAGCAAAAAAACTGTGTCAAAAACTGTGTCAAAGCAATTTTTGTCAAATTTTTGCTCCAAATGGATAAATATTTGTCAGAAGGCTCTAATTTATCATTTTTATTCATTTTATAACCCAAAACTGCCAAAAAATTGAAACTGAAAAAAAAATTTTCTTTGACATAGTTTTGTTTTGAAAACTAAATCAAGAGCAAAAAAACTGTGTCAAAAACTGTGTCAAAAACAAATGGATAAATATTTGTCAAAGGCTCTAATTTATCAATTTTTATCAAAACTGCCAAAAAATTTGAAAAAAAAATTTTCTTTGACATAGTTTTGTTTTAAAAACTAAATCAAGAGCAAAAAAACTATGTCAAAAACTGTGTCAAAGCAATTTTTATCAAATCTTGCTCCAAATGGATAAAAATTTGTCAGAAGGCTCTAATTTATCATTTTTATTCATTTTATAACCCAAAACTGCCAAAAAATTGAAACTGAAAAAAAATTTTTTCTTTGACATAGTTTTGTTTTGAAAACTAAATCAAGAGCAAAACTAAATCAAAAACTGTATCAAACCAATTTTTGTCAAATTTTTGCTCCAAATGGATAAAAATTTGTCAGAGGGCTCTAATTTATCATTTTTAATCATTTTATAACTCAAAACTGCCAAAAAATTGAAACAGAAAAAAAATTTTTTCTTTGACATAGTTTTGTTTTGAAAGTGTATGAAATTGCGAGGAGTCATATTTTTTCAAGAAATTTAAAAAATTTTTGAAAGAAATTTAAAAAAAAATTATTGAAGAACGAAATTTGAAGAAAATTCATTTTAAATTTCGTTTTTCAATAAAAAAAATTGAAAATGAATTAAAATTTTAAATTTGAAATTGAAATTGAATAGAAATTGAAAATTAAAAACCTTTTTTTAATTTCTTGAAAAAAGACAAAAAATTTAAATTTTGATGAAATTTTTAATTTTTTTTTATTTTGCCCCATTTAAAAAAAATCTTTTGGGACAAAAACATCGTAAAAAATTTGAACGGCCTAAATAAAATTTTGTATGAAATTTTCGTCTAAAAAATTATTATTTTTTTTATACAAGAAAAAGTTGTATTTTTAATTTATTTAAGAAATTTCACAGAAAAAAATGTTGATTGTAAGCAAAAAAAAAAAAATTAAACTAAAGGCATACTCAAACTATAAATATAAGGATTTTTCCATATTTCATCAACTTTGGCAAACGCAGCAAACTCCTGTGAGGCAGAAAGCTTATGAAACTCTCTCAAAATCCAAAGAATTTGCTTTGCTGAACAGCTAGAAAAATGTTGAGGAAAATTTCTCAAACGACTATAAACCGGAAACGTTGCTTTTACTTCATCGCAATCCACAACATCATGATCGTAAGTTTCACAATACCAACATTTATTGCCGAAAACTTTTTCCGTCAATTCAAATTGAATTTCTGGCGGCAAACGAGAATAAAAAGTTTTCACCTTTCTGCCACGTTCACTCTTCGACAACTTGACGACATTAACGTTCGGTTTTCCCAACAAAAAATCCTTCTCGGCTTGCGTCAACAAAGTTGTTTCTCCGAAATGTGGATCGTCAATTGCGAGAAAGCGAATTTTTTCGATCGCTGGCCTAATCATGCTTGTCGCCATGCCAACGTTTGTCTCGAGATATTTTTCCAGCGCTTTTACGAGATCAGTTTCGTTTGCCGACAAGTCCTCGTACTGGAACAACCAGTTGATCACTTCCGTAGGATAATCCATAAAATCCGCACTTTTGATCAAAATTTGAGTATTTGCACAGAAATATTTCACGACGAACGGCATCAATTTGTAATCTTGATAATTCCAGGCAGTTTTCGCCAAATCTGACAAAAAATGGTGTCGATAGTCCAAATAATTGTAAATTATTTCGTCTCTTAGTAATTCTAGTACGCAATGCATTTGATAAAAATGAGCTGCTTCGTAGATGTTGATTGCTTCCAAAATGCCGTCAAAGGTGATTTCACGCAGATAAATCGCTCGCATGAGTTTATCGAAGATTTCCCAGTCAAAAGTGGTAATTACGATGGGTGACGTGCCATTCCATTCATCTTTGAAATTTGCCTCGAAGTACTTTGATGCCGTTGATAGGATGCTTTTGTGTCCGTAAAGTACTTTTGCAGTCATTTTTCCGTCTTCCGTTCTTATCTTGAAGACAAAAGAACAATCCGTGTTTTCGCCCTTTTGTTGTTTCTCGAAAAGCTGCTGTTCAAGTGTCAGATACTCCATTTTTTCAGATTTCCGTTTGACGTCTGAAATTGAAATTTGAAATTAAAACAAAATAGAAAATACCTAAATCTTAAAAATCGAAAAAATTCAGAAAACTTACATATTGAATTTCATCAATAATTTCACGGAAAAATATTATTTGTCACTTTAAATTACTTTACAATCACGTAATTTATACGAATTTCACATAAAATTGAGGAAGCTTTGATGTTTTCTTACAAAAAATTAAGAAAATTTACGAGAAAAATTACAAGCGTCTGTTTTGTTTATCAAGATCAACTCAAATGAATTTGTGTGCTTTTCGAACAAAGTTAGTGGAACTCATTTTTAAGGCCGATACAATTATCAAAAATTTTGATTTCTTTTTTTTTCATTTTTATTCGGCAAATTTTTTAATATTCATTTTGAGTTCTTCATTCAAATTTAACTAAATTTTTAAAAAACCATTCAAAAAATTTAAAATAAAAAAGTAATTTAATAATTAAAATAAATAATTAAAAAAAAATTGTTAAAAGACATATTTTCATGTAGGAGTTTCTTTTTAAATTTACTAAATTTTTAATAATTTTTTTTTTTTTTTTGAAAAATTTCTCTTAATTTATATTTTTTTTCATATATTTTTAAGTTAGATTACCTAATGAATAAGATCAAAAAATAAAAAAAAATTGATTCAATGAATTTTTTCGCTACAATCGATTTAGTAAAAAAGAAGAGATAAAAAAATAGAAAAAGTAGTCGTCTAAAGAACGACTTACTATACCGCATTCCGATATTACATACCTACTCTTTATTGTAGTCCTCACTTTACAATTTCATAATCCTCATTTCAATTTTCCGAACTTTTTATCAACTACAGACTTTTTCAAGTCAAGTTTTAAGTCAAGTCTTTTTTTTCAAGTCAAGTTTTAATCAATTTTCGATGGATTTCAAAGCTAAAATTGAATAAATATTCATTCTAAAGATGATTTCCATCGAAATCTCCTTGATTTTTGAAAAAATAAAAAATAAACAATTTTCGGGGCACAGCGTTACTGACACACACACACACACAGACGACAAGTCGAATTTAATACCGCATTTTCTCTTCGAAATGCGGTAAAAATAAAATTTGTTTTTAATTTTTTGAAATTTTTAGACGTAAAACATTGATTTCGATTTACGTTTATATTATTTTAAAATTTGAACTTCGAATTAAAGAAAAATCAAACAAATTCTCCCAAAATAAAAATTTTGTGAAAAAATTAATTTTGATCACGTGACCTAAAAAATTTTTCTTCTTCAATAAGAATTTTATTTTGTTATTTTTTTTTGTATTTTTGTACGATTTTATTAAGCCCTAATTTTTCAATCAAAAAATTCCGAAAAAGGTCAAAAATGTTTTCATTTCATATTCAATTTATATTTTTCGAAAAAATCGGAGGAGGAGCCTCAAAATTTGAACATATTAGGAATAAACTTATTTGTTCGATATTTTTCCTTAAAAAAATAGAAAATTATGACTTTCAGTGGCGGATTTACCCTGAGGCTTGAGAAATTTTTTTTTTTTTAAATTCAATGATATGTCAAAAATTTGAAAACTAACCTAAAAATATTTAAAGGTAGGAAGAAAATGGATACATTTTCAATTGTTGTACCAGCCTTATTTGAGTTGATCCGAGTTTAAACAAAATCACTTTTGAAATTTATTTTGAGAGTTTTCTCAATTTTTCTAAAAAAAAACACAAAAATTACCTTAATTTTCTGTGAAAATTCTAAATAAAACGTGTCAAGAAATTAAATGACATCCAAAAACTTAAGATTTCTGTAAAAATATTTACATAATTAGAAAAGTAAGTTTTTAAAGTCCTTACCTCAGGTTAAGTTTGTTTACTTTTTGAGAGTTTTCAATTAATTTCGTTTTAATTTCAGAAAAATGGAACTTTTGACCTTTGAACAGCAACTTTACGAAAAGCAACAAAAAGGCGAATACGCAGATTGTTCCTTCATTTTCAACACAAAAGACGAAGAAAATCCCGAAATTGTAATCCACGGTCACAAAATCATTCTTTCGGCAGCTTCCAAATATTTCGAGACCCATTTCAAAGCTGAATGGGACACAAATTCACCGATTTTGATCACAACCTTCAACCACGACGTTTTCAATAAACTTTTGCGAGCCGTTTACTTACGAAAAATCGACTTTGAAACATTGGACGAAGCTGCGACGATCTATCAAGCTGCCCATTTCTACCAAATGAAACGCGAATTGGATCTCTTGTCGGACGCGATGAAGTCATTTTGCATCGCTGGAAAATTTTTGGCCATTTCTGTGCTCGCCAACACCGCCTGGAAGTACCAAGATTGCAAATTAATTCCGTTTGTGTCCAAATATTTCGCCACAAATGCCCACAAAATCATCGAGGATCCGGATTTTATGCGTTTTCATCCCGACGTCATCAACTGGCTGTACCAACATGACGATTTATCGGTAACGGAATGCGGTTTGGCAAAAGCTCTGCAAAAATATTTGCAAACTAATGAATCAATTTCATCGTCAATGGTCGAATCAGCAATCGGCGCCATAAGATTTTTGACAATGTTGGAGCACGAAATTCAGGAAATCGAATTTTTGACTCCAGCTCACAAGGAATTTCTCAAAGGAGGAAGTCAAACCACTTTGAATTACACGAATTTTTCGCCAAGCACGAATCCTCGGTACGTCAAGTCATTTTTCTCGCTGTTGCCGTCACATCTTCAAATTGAACTCGTTAGAAAAGTTGATAAATTTTATTGTTGGGTTTGTCGGGAGCCGCATGATGTCACCACATGTAGAAAAGCTTGTACACAATATCCGGTGTATGATCGAATTGAGCCCTTGACAAAGGTGAATGACGAATTTCACACGTTTTTCGAGGAATATCCCGCCACTCAGATCATCGAAATTTTGAAAGAACTTGAAAATATGCCATATCGAGCGAGTTCTTTATTGATCTTTAGAGAAGCTACTGATATTTTAGATAATATTTACTACGTTTGATTTTTTTTTTGTAATTTTTTAAGTATTTTTCCAAAAAAAAAAGTATGATTTAATTGCAAAAAATATCAAAGTCACTTCATTTTTTTTAAACTTTTTCCGAAAATTTGTTAAAAGTTGAAATTCAAAAGGGAAAAGAGGTAAAATTTTCCAAAAAAAAAAAATCTTTAAAAAAAATTAATTTAAATCTTGGGTAGGAACGTTGCATGGATTTTGGTATTTAAAAGTAATTTTTTTACTTTTTTCCGAAAATAAGGCCGTTCCAAATTTTTTTCGATGTTTTTGTCCCAAAAGATTTTTTTCAAAATGGGGGGGGGGGCAAAATAAAAAAAAAAGTTTTGAAATACTTTTACATACAAAATGACAAAATTTTAACAAATTTTGGTCATTCATGAATATTTTAGATGTTTTTATGGTATCTACATTTAGATTTGATGATTTAAAATTGATTTGAAAGAATTTTAAGTTAAAAATTTTAACAAAAAAATTTCATAAAAATAACCGTCAAAAATTTTTGAAAAATAATTTTTTTGAAAATATTTTTAGAGAAGAAAATTTATGTTAAAATACAAATTTCAGCACAAAAAAATTTTGAAAAATTTTTGAAAATTCATTGAAAAAGTAAGGAAAAGGACCAAAAAACGGTCAATTTTGATGAAATTTTTAACTTTTTTTTTTATTTTGCCCCATTGGATTTTCGGCTTTTGAAATGGGGCAGGGGACAAAAACATAGAAAAAAATTTGGAGCGGCCTAAGTAGAAATTAAAAAAAAAATTAAAAAATGTTTTTTTAAAAATCTTTTGTATAGGAATTTCAGCAGAATTTAATTTTTTAAAATATAATTCACATTTTATTTTAGGCAAGTACAATTTCAAAAAATGTTTCACATTATTTTGGACCTCAAAAAGTAAGGAGGTGGGAGTAATGAATAATGATAATGGAAAACAATGATATTGATGATTTTTCACTCTTATACACTATTTTTAAAGAGCTTTTACATTAAATTGTGTGCTTTGAAGACATTTTGCATCTTTTGTTTTAAAATTTTGACAAATTTTCGAAAAAAAAATTTCAAGAAAAAATTAAAAAATTTTTTAACGACTTTTTTGAAACTTAAAAATTTTTGGCAAATTTCAAACTTTATTTTTTTTTTTAATTTTTTCTATGAAAATTAGTCTAACCCTTTAAAAATTGCAAAATATAACAAAAATTATAGATTTCAACCAATTTTTGATGATTTCTAGTCATTTTTCGTATGTTTTGAAGGTTAAAATATTTCAAAACTATTATCATTATTCCATTATTCCCTCCTTGAATTTTCGGAAAAAGTTAGGTGGGTGGACATCTGAAACATTTTTTGAAATTGCACTTGCCTTATTTTTATTTATTTATTTTTATTTTTTTTGAAAAATTTGAAAATATTTAATAACTTAGATTTATAACTTTAATATTTAATTAATTAATTTTGATTTTATTTTTTTTTTTATTGATTTAATTTTTAAATTTGATTTAGGCCGCTCCAAATGAAAATCAAAAATAAATTCTAATGTCCCATTTTAGAAGTCGAAAATCAAAACAAAAAAAAATATTTAAAAATTTTATTACAAATGACCGTTTTTCTGTATTATTTTTATAATTTTTCAAGAAATTTTCAAAAACATTTTTAAAAAATTCTCAAATTTTACTAATTTTTGTTTTGAAAATTATATTTTATCATAAATTTTCTTCTCTAAAAATATTTTTCAAAAAATTACTGAATTTATTTTGCAAATTTTTTCGACAGTTATTTTTTAAGGAATTTTATTTTTTTAAATTTTAATATAAAATATTCTTAAATCTTTTCTAAGTTAGCAAATCTTGAGGTAAATAGTAAAAAAAACATCAAAAATATTCTTTACACCCAAAAATTGTTAAAATTTTTTCATTTTGTGTGAAAATAGTATTTCAAAACCCTCATTTCATTTTTAAAAATTTTGCCTCAAAGTGCTTTTAAAGCAAAAAGTCAATTAAAAATTGCTTGCTCAAAAATCAAAAGTAAAATATACTTAATTAACTGTTTACAAACCTTTAGTTTAAGCTCTGAATAAAAGCATTAATATTTTAATTTAGACAACATTTATTTTAAACCGTACAATTGAAAAGAATATAAAATAATGTACGCTTGTTTTGAAAAGTTGATTTCTAGTATTTATACAGTTTGAATATTGCGTAAAACGTCATCTATATTAGCAAATGATGAAAATTCAACCTTTGTTTTTGATTCTTGTTGAAACGATCTCAAAATTGCAGACAAGTTAGAAGAGGACATATCGTTTAATTTAACTGAATTCCAATAATTTTGAACTGAATGGTATGCATGGTACAATTGCTTTACTTTAGAACAACACACAACACTATGATACTGTTTGCAGACCCAACATCTTTCAAACGACAGTTTATCTGCGAGTTCAAGTTTTATGTTATCGGGTAATTGAGCAAAGAAAGTCTTAGTTTTTCTGCCACACTTGCTCTTCGATAAATTAGAAAAATTAACGTTGATTTTTCCCCTCAAGAAATCCTTCTCAGTTTGCGTCAAAAGAGTTGTTTTCGCAAATTCTTCATCTTTTATTGCGAGAAAGCGGATTTTTTCGATTGCTGGCTTGATCATCGATTTCGTTACGTCTTTGTTGGTTTGAAGATATTTTTCCAAAGCTTTTACGAGATCAATTTCATTTGCAGACAAGTCGTCATATTGGAAGAGCCAGTTGATCGCCTCAGTGGAAAATCCCATAAAATCATCATTTTTGATAATTTTGTCAGTATTTGCACAGAAATATTTCGAAACGAAAGGAATTAATTTGTAATCTTGAAATTTCCATGCAATTTTGGCAAGTGGAGAAATTTCTACAGTCTTCTTTTCCAAAAAATAACCTTGAATCGCATTTCGCAAAAGCTCAAGAACGCGCTCTATTTGATAAAAATGAGCCGCTTCGTAGATATCGATTGCCTCTTCCAAAGTTTCAAACGTTACTTCACTCAGGTAAATCGCCCGGATGAGTTTATCAAACACAATCCAGTCAAACGAAGTAATAAGAATCGGTTTGTTTCCATCCCATTCTGCTTTGAAGTTTACTTCGAAGTATTTTGATGCAGCTGAAAGAAGGATTTTGTGTCCGTGGATAATTTTTTCTGTCATTTTTCCCTCTTCTGTGGTGATTTTGAAGACAAAGGAACAATCTGTGTTCTCTCCTTTTTGTTGCTTTTCGAAAAGTTGCTGTTCGATTGTTAGATACTCCATTTATTTGTTTATTTTTTACGCTTGACTCTGGAATTCACAAAAAAAATAAACAAATGTAACCTGAGACGCATACAAAGATGACGCGGGAAACTTACATCTCAAATTTTGCCAATATTTTGATACAAAACTGAAGTTTTCGAGTTTGAATCACTTTTACGTTCTGTAATCTACACAAATTTGACAAAAAATTAAATTATTTTCAATTATTTTTTTCAAAAAATCGAGAAAATATTTTTAATGAATTTAAAAAGCGACTGATTTGTGCAACAAGATCAACTCAAATGAATTTTCGTGCTTTTCGAACGAAGTAAGGGACCACTCTGTAGTAACTCAAGCACACAGTGGGATAATTTTTACCTAAGGTAAGTAAAAATTTATTAAAAAATATCAAAAAATTATGATTCGATTTAAAGTTTACAAATTTTTGGAAAAGATTCGAAATCGAGAATTTTTTTTAAATTATTTTAGGCCGCTCCAAATGAAACTCAATTGTTTTGTCCAAAATTTTTAAAATAAAAATGGGGGGGGCCCATATTTTGAAATACTTTTTTTCATACAAAATGCCAATTTTTTATTAATTTTTGATTTTTAATCAATATTTTTGTTGTTTTGAGTTTTTTACATTGATTTGTATATTAAAAATTGATTTAAAAAAATTTGAATTAAAATTGAAAAAAAAATGAATATCAAAAAATAACTGTCAAAATATTTTTGAAAAAAAAAATTCAATAATTTTTTTTTTAAATTATTTTTAAAAGAAAATTTTACGTTGAAATACGATTTTTAATACAAAAATTACTAAAAATTGAAAAATTTTCTTGAAAGTTTTATGAAAAGCTATGGAAATACACCAAAAATCGGTAATTTTTGATGAAATTTTTAACTTTTTTTTTATTTTGCCCCATTGGATTTTCGAATTTAAAATGGGGCATCGGACAAAACTATTGAGTTTAATTTGGAGCGGCCTCATCGGCTTTCCATCAAAAAATTTTTGTGTCAAATTAAAAAAAATAAAATATTTGATAAAAATTCTCAAAATTTAACTTCAATAGCAAAAAACGCAAATGAGTGACTTTAACGGTTTTTCTTTCATATAAAATTTTAAAATATTTTTCATATACACTGAAGTTTGACAGTTTCTTCATTCATATACATCTCAAATAAAAATAAAAACAAAACAAAGTCAGAACAAAAATTCTAAAAATTAGCGAAAAAAGTCTTTTAATTTCCTCATTTTCAACAAAATTCCTTTTTTTATTCAGAAATTCCGTGCAAAGTCTCAAGTAAGTGACTTGTCTCTTCCCTCAAAAACTGTTAACATCAAAAAATTACCTAAAAATAAAGTTCACGGTCATTTTCTATCATTCCAGCACACGATTTTTAATTGATATCGTATTACGCAGTTCAGATTAGCGAGTCGTCATCACGAAGAAAAAATGTCTGACTCGGATTCGATTGTTGCTGCCTTGAAACTTCTCATCATCGGAGAGTCAGGTGTTGGCAAATCCAGGTGAATTTCGTCATTCTTTGTTGAAATTTTCACGCGTATGACTCATCTTTCCGTTTCGCGTAGTTTAATGCTCCGTTTCACAGATGACCAATTCGAGGAGTCTCAATGCACGACCATTGGCGTGGATTTCAGGACAAAAGTCATGGATATTGATGATGTCAAGTTTAAATTGGCGATTTGGGATACGGCGGGTCAGGAACGCTTTCGAACACTCACGTCGTCGTTTTACAGGTGAGAGCGGGTCAAGTTATTATTGGGCGGTATTTTGTCCTAAAATATTTTTTGTGTAAGAAAAAATTAAAAAATAAAGTTTTTAATCTTTTCAAGCTTTTTATGTGAAAATTTAAAATAATTTAAAATAATATTTTTAATTTCTATTTAATATTTTAATTTTAATTTAATTAATTTTATATTTTTAATTTGTTTGAAAAAAAAATATTATTTAATTCAATGATGATTCTTTAAAAAATTATTTAAAAATATTTTTTAATTTTTTTTTAAATTTTTAAACATATCATTTAAATAAAAATTCACTAAAAAAATTCTATTTTATTTTTTATTGGATTTTTATTTATATATTTATTTTTTTAAATCAAATTATTTTTCAAAATAAAATAAAATTATTTGTTATTAATTTCATTAATTAATTTTAAAAAAAATTATTTAAAAAAATATTAAAAATTTATAAAAAAATATTAATCTTTTTTAATTTAAAATTTATATTAATTTTTTATGAATTTATAGATTTTTATTGAGAATTAAAAAAATTATTTGAATTAAATTTTCTTTAATTTTTCATTTGATTTTCGTAATTTTTTAAAAAAATTAATCATTTATTTTTTTAATCAAAAATTTTAAATTAAATTAATTTTTTCCCTCATTTTAGAGATGCCGTCGGAGCAATTTTAATGTACGACGTCACAAACCGCACAACGTTCGACAAACTCGACATGTGGCTCGACGAATTGGAAATTAACGGCAACAAACCCAACATGGCAAAAATGTTAGTGGGCAACAAAATTGACAGAGTAGATCGTCAAGTGGCCCGCGAAGAAGGTTTGGCGTTCGCGCGAAAACATCGAATGCTCTTTGTCGAAAGCTCGGCCAAAACTAGCGAAAATGTGATGAATGTCTTCGAGGAAATTGTCCGAAAAATTGTCGAAACGGACAATTTATGGGATCGAAACAGCTATCGACCCGGTGTTAGTTTGAGCGACGGAAGTGGCGCGGCTGGATCGTACTGCAGTTGTTGATTTCTCGAAAATTTTTTAAATAAATTTCGTAAATTTCCTTGGTTTTTTGTCCCGAAAAATTTTTATGTTCAAAATATTTACAAAAATTTCAAATAAATTACTCGAATTTGAATTTTAGGGATTTTAAAAAACTTCCATGAAGGGAAAACTCGCTTTTTGTGGCTCCAGCAAGTCAATTAAGTAACAAACGGTGCCCGCGATGCCTTCGTACAACGAAAATGGATGGTCCGGAGTTCTTGCGTGCTTCAAAAAATCCGGATTTGTGAGGAATTCGAAGAATTTTATCGCTCGATAGAGGAATTTTTGGTCACCAGTGAGTCGGTACATCATTAAAAACACGTATCCGTTGCCTGCGATGCCATGACAAATGCCGGGACCCTTCAATAAAAGCCCTTTTTTCCACACAAGATCGGCACATTTGTGACAGGCATCCAAATATTTCGATTCCTTGAACACCAGATAAGCTTTGGCGAAGACATAAATGACTCCGGGCGCTCCGTGACACCAATGAACCAACCGATAATTGCTCGCTTGAGGCTTCACTTCGTCCATTGCTGCTGGAAAATTCCCATCTGCCGCCTGAAGTGACAACAAATGATCAATTGAAGCCTTGATGACCTCCGAAAATTTTTTTTCTTCCATAATTTTCGACTGCAGGAACATGTGAAAGATGGCAGAGATCCCGTGAGCTGCCCCAATGTACTGATCGCCGTAACATTCGTACATCAATGGCACGGAAAGTTGTTTTTTTCTCGCAAATTCGTGTCCCGAAGCAAACATCGTGTGACAAACATCCAAAATTTGCGTCTCACTGAAGACTTTTTCGCCCAAAACGCCGTTCAGCCAATAAATTCCGCTCAGAAATCCGGCTCGTCCGAACAGAATTTCGTCATTTCCGTAATCGTTGAAGACAATTTGCTGTGTGACGGGAAATCCTTCGTTAAAAACTGCCAAATCGCGTGAAAAACTGTCCGAATCGCCAGTTGCTTTGGAAATTGCCGCGGAAACGGCGAAAATTCCAGCGTTGCCGCATAAAAAACTCACTTTTTCGTTGTCGCGACGTAAATATCGTTGACTCAGTTGCTTCGAGTGCTCGATGTAGGTTTTGGCGTGAACGAGTGCGTCGGGAAAAGATGCTGCCACGGAAGATTGAGACAATTTTAGGAACATGAAGGCGATTCCAGAGCATCCGACGTACAAATCGCCACGACGATCGTTGGTTAATTGCGATTTTTGGTTGGATAAAATTTGGGAAACGTAATGATGGATTAGCTCGAGGACTTTTTGCTCAGGAATTTGTACAGAAATACCGGGTTTGTAGTCTTCGAAGGGATTTTCGAAGTGACGAGGAGCCATTTTCACATAAAATTATTTTTTTTTCAGGATTTTTCTTTAAAATTCTGCAATGAAAATTAATTTTAGATTTTTTTCGAATAGAAATAATTTTTGTTTGTTTACTTTTTGATGAAACCACTCATGAAGAGTGACTTTTGCCGCCTGCTAATCAAAATTTTGGTGAGTTACCATTCAGTTTCTGATTTGTTGTGAAATACAAAAGTCGCAATTCCAACAAAACTTTGGATTATTCCTAAAAAAAATTAAGAAAATTAGAAATTAAGAGAATTTAAAGGAAGAAAAATCACAAAATAACGTTTAAAAATTAAAATTAATAGAAAACTTGCCAGAAATCGATCAATTTTGGAAGAAATTTGCAAAAACTCGTAAGCTCTCAAATATTAAAATTATATTAGATATGAACTTAACTTGCTTTAAGAACGTATTATCTATTGAAAATTTGATGAGTCATAAATTGAAATATAATTTCATAAAATAAAAATTTAAGAAAAAATAATAATTTTTGTCATAAATGATCTTCAAAAAAATTTTCATTTCGAGGCAAAGTTTTAGGCGAATAAATTTAATATATCCTGAAAATTTTCTATTAAACCCTCGAAATTTTGTCGAAAAAATTTGGGGGAAAAATAAAAATTAAATAAAAAATAGAAATATTTTTGACATATTTTGGAATTTTTATATTAAAAAATCATGAAAAATTACTGTTTATGGTAAAATTATACAAAAAACTAAAGAAATTTGCTTAATTACGACATTTTCTATTGAAATGTTGAAAAACATTTTTTTGAAAGTCACGTGACCAAAATAATTTTTTTTCAAAAATTTTTATTTTGGGAGATTTTGTTGATTTTTCTTTACTTTTAAGTTCAAATTTTAAAATAATAAAAACTAAAATTAAAAAATTTTAAAAATCAACGTTTAACGTCTAAAAAAGTTAAAAGATTAAATCGTTTTTACAAACAAAAAATTCAAAAATATTGAAAATTTTTTTATTTCCCCCCGAATTCCTCGAAAAAATCCTCATGGGACAAAAAATGAAAATATTAAATTTATAATTATTATTATTTATTTATTTAATTATTATTTAATTTAAAAAATTTTATCGCTCCTGTTAATGAATATTTATTTTTTATTTTAAAATTACTTATTATAAATTTCCTCAATTATCCGTAAAATACATCGTCTTTTGTCTCTTATGAGTGCTTTCCATGCGAATAAATTTCCCCGTTGAATAGACATTTTCGTCAGTTTCCTCCCGAAATGCCTCCTGATCGTTCTTGAAACTTCTCTCGCTCTTGTTTTGATGCTCGTTCATGTGTTTCACCAACGCATATTCGTTCAAAAATATTTTCTTGCAAATGTAGCAAGCATATCGCAAATTCCCGCATGCGTGACTTAACAAGAAAAGTTCGTCATAAAAGCCGGTCGAACATTCAGTGCAATGAAACCGGATTTTTGGGGGAATTTTCGCGATAATGTTGTTGTCAGATGCGTTTTGAGGCCACTTGGATTGATTTTTTCCCGCATTAAAAACAGCGACGAGATTGCAACGATTTTCCTCGAAGACTTCTTCGCCAATTATTCGTTTCCGGGGACTTTCAGCTGCTTCAAAAGACTCGTCGAAGGGTTCTGCTTTGATTTTTAGTTGAGTTTCGTCACGCGGAGCCTCTTCCCAGTCGTCGGCATGTCGATCGGGAGACTCGTCAGAACTTTTGTGGCTTGAATTGTCATCGTTCCAATCGTCAACTAACGATTCGGCGACACTTCGAGGCTCTTCCTTGATTTTCACCGGAGATTCTGACTGGAAAAGCGTTATTTTGTGTTGTCGCATCGGAGTTGCCTTCTGCTTCCGCGAATATTGTCGCACCGTGAAACGATTATTTTCCGTGTTTTGATTCTCTTTGAAAGGCAACGGAATCGATTTCAACACTTTTGGCGAGGATTCCTGTTGAACTGGTCTCGAAACTCGCGGCGATCCGATTCTCGAAGTAATTTTCGGTGTTGAAATCGCCAAAACGCTCGTTTCCTGTTTCTTGAGCATCTTTTTCTTCTGCAAATATTCGTTGAAGTAGCTGTTCGTGTCTTCGCATCGTTTTCTGAAGTGCGCCAAATGTTCGATGCTGATTTTGCAAATGGGACAAACTTTGGAGGGAAGATTCTCGTTGAATTCGACGTCAATTGAGCAACAAAGTCGCAGTTTTTCGTCCAAATCGTTCTCGAAGAGAGACGAAAGTTCGTTCGGTTGAGATGTGGTAAGGCGACAAAGTCTGCAAACGTTTTCAAGACCCATCACGGAATTTTTTGTTTTGTCGTTTTTGACTGTTTTGGATGAAAGTTGAAGAAGAACTGACGATAAAAATGAAGAAAAAGTGGCAAAAATTGACAAGAGGGTGAATGACGTATCGAAGATGAATCATGAACAAGATTTTTTTTTTGGAAATGGAACATAATTTTTGAATTTTGTGAAGGGAGAAGGAGCAAAAGGGGAAAAAATACAATTTTTTGGGTATTTTATAAAAATTAAGGCCGCTCCAAATTTTTTTTGAACTTTTTGTCCCATGCTTCATTTCAAAAGTCGAAAATCCAATGGGGCAAAATAAAAAAAAAGTTAAAAATTTCATCAAAATTTACCGTTTTTTGGTCTTTTTTCATATTTTTTCAAGAAATTTTACAATTTTTTTTAAAAAAATTTTCAATTTTTAAGAATTTTTGTGTTGAAAATCGTATTTTAACATAAATTTTCTTCTTTAAAATTTTTTTCAAAAAAATTATTTTTCAAAATTTTTTGACAGTTTTTTTTACGAAATTTTTTTGTTTAAATTTTTATCTTGAAATACTCTGAGATATATTTTAAATTATCAAATCTCAATGTAGATACCATAAAATCAGCTAAAATATTGATAAATGACAAAAAAACTGTTAAAATTTTGTCATTTTGTATGAAAAAGTATTTCAAAAATTTTTTTTTTTATTTTTTGCCCCCCCCCCATTTTGAAAAAAAGTTTTTGGGACAAAAAGTTCGAAATAAATTTGGAGCGGCCTAATTTTAAAAAAAAAAATTAATATTCAGCTTTTCAGTTAAAAAATATTTAGTTCTTAAGATATTAAAAAAATAAAATTAAAATTAAAATATCAAAAAAAAAAAAAGATTTGAAAAAAATAAAAAAAAACATTTTTGAAGTTTTCAACTTCTAAAATCATTTTTATATTTTTCAAAAAAAAAAAAAAATAAATAAATAAATAAAGAAAAACAAAATATTTCAAAAAAATATTAAAAAAAAATTTGGGCAAAATTCATAAAATGTGTATTTTTTAAAAATTTATTTTTTTAAAAATGTTTCAAATTAAATTTAATTTTTTGAGCTATTTTTTTTACTATTGATTTAGTATAAATTTTTGGTTTAAAAAAATTTTAAATTTTTAAAAATGTTTTGCCCAAATTTTTAAAAAAAATTTTGTCTGTTTCAAAAAACTTGTTTCTTGCTTTCTAACTTTGTTTAATTTAATTATTTTTTTAATAAATAAAAATTTATTTTTATTTTATTTATTTGTTTTTTTTTTTTTGAAAAATTTCAGAGATTTTAGAAACATGAAGTATAAAAATGTTTTTTAACAAATTTATTTTAATCTTGAATAATTAATTGACTTAATATTGAAAATTTTCATTTTTTTTTCTAAAATTTGATAAAAAAAATAAAACAAAAATAAATATTAATAATTAAAAAAAAACAGTTAATTTACATTTTATACCAAACGTAAAAAAATTCATTTTTTTATTTGGCATTTTTCTTGAACAAATTCGTCAAAAAAGCCAAAAATATTAATTTTTGAATCTCGCAGCGTTATTAACAACCATCAACAATTGCTAAAATCGCCTCTTTAATCTCAGTGTCATCTCCCTTTTGGTCCCTTAAATGCCCCCTTTCGTGCCTAATTTTGTCATATTTCTGCTTAAATCTTTTATTGCAAATTTCACACGCAAACGGTCGCTCTCCCGTATGAACTCTCCGATGAATTTTCAACTGTTCCCCTCTAACGAACGTCTTGACACAAAATTCACATTTGTAAGGCCTGATTCCGCTGTGAAGTCTCTTATGCGTTTTCAGGGAGTCAGCATGAACGTATTTCGCCCCGCAATCCTCACAAACAAAAGGTTTTTCACCAGAATGACTTCTTGAGTGATTTTCTAGTTCCTGTTTCGTGAAAAATGCTTTTGGACAATTTTCGCATTTAAAAGTTCGATTTTTGGGCTGATGACGAGTTTCGTGATAATTAAGCGTTTGCTTGGTTTTGAAACTTTTTCCGCATTTACCGCAGAGAAAAGGACGTTCATCTGAGTGCATGACGTTCAAATGATCCCGTAAATTGTACTTGTTAATAAATGTTTTGCCACACAAATCGCAACAAAATTTATCAAGAGAATTTTTGACATTTTCAGCATCATCACTGTGAACAAGTCTCATATGTTCCGTTACCCGATATTGACGATTGTAGCTTTTGTCACAGAATTTGCACTTGTATTTGATCCCTAAATGCGTTTCGTGATGCCTCATGAGGGTTCGGTGAGTTTTTAACATTAATTGACAAACGTTGCACTGAAATAATCCCAAGGCGTTTGGCGTTTTTGATGTCTCTAAATGCGTTTTTAGGTGATTTGTTAAATCATTTTGCTGGTCAAACGTTTCAGGACAAAATTCGCAACCAAAATTAACTGTTAAAGGTCGTAATTGCGCCTCTGAACGAAGAAATTTTTCACGGAAAGATGCAATTCTTTGGATTTCTGCATTGCATGAGATACAAATCTTCCTTGGTAAGTGGTCGTTGATCTGAATCTGGAATAAAAAGAACACGAAACGATGGGAGATCAACCATTAAGTCATAAATAAAAAGCTAAGTAGAATGAATTTTTGCATTTTTTATTCGAAGCAAAAATTTTTTAAGATTTCTGTAGCTGAATAGATTTTTTTTTGTATTTCAGTAGTTGAATTAAAGTAATTTTAAAAAATTATTTAGCTGAATAAAAAAGTTTTAAACTTTTTTCGGCTGAATAATTTTTTAAAAATTTTATTAGCTGAATACAAATATTTTTCTGTAATTTTTTTAGCTGAATAAATTTTTTTTATCAATTTCCTAAGCTGAATTGGATTTTTCAAAGTTTCTTAAACTGAATAGAAATTGCAGCTGAACAATATTTTTTAATTTTCTAAAGCTGAATAAAACATTTTTTTTATAAATTTTTTTGCTGAATACGAATATTTCAAAAATTTCTTTTGCTGAATAAAAAAAAATTAAGTTTCTGTAAATAACTTTTTTTTTAAATTTCTAACTAAATAATTTAAATTTTTTAAAAATAAATTTCCTTAGCTGAATACCAATATTATGAGAGTTTCTTCAGCTGAATAAAAATATTCCAAAAAATTTTTTACCTAGTTTAATTGAAATATTTTAAAATGTTATTCAGCTTTACTTTATAATATTTATTTATAAATTATTTAAAATTTCTATTAGCTGAATACATATTTTTCCTTAGATTATGTTGCTGAATATAAATGTATGTATTTCAAAATATTTGCGTTTGAATAGAAAGATTATTGAAAAAATTCTTCAGCTGAATACGATATTTTATTGAAAAATTTTTTTCTATAGCTGAATAAAAATGTTTTAAACTTTTTTCAGCTGAATAATTTTTTTTTAATTTTATTAGCTGAATACAAAGATTTTTCTGTAATTTTTTTAGCTGAATAATTTTTTTTATAAATTTCCCTAACTGAATACGAATATTTAAAAAAATTTCTTTAGCTGGATAAAAAAAATTTAAGTTTCTGTAAATAACTTTTTTTTTAAATTTCTATACAGCTAACTCAATTTTTTTTAAATAAATTTCTTATTAAAATAAAAATGTTGCTGAATATAAATATATGTATTTCAAAAAAAAAATTTCTTCAGCTGAATACGATATTTTTTTTCAAAAATTATTATATGCTATACTGAATAAAAATAATTTCTGTAGTTGAATAAAAAAATTTTTTTACTTGAAAAAGAGATGTTTAAAAAAATGTTTAAGCTAAATTCTGAAATTAAAAAAAAAATATATATAAAGTCGTCGTCAGAAGCACGACGAACAAAGTTACCGCATTTCGTGTTTTCAAATTTCGGAATTATTAAAAAGCCTTTTTTTGGCAAAAAATTAATTTAAATACATATAACACGGCACACTTGCCCACGCCAACATCCCTTTGACACGACGACATAGCCCACGCCAACATCATACTGACACGACGACATAGCCCACGCCTACATCATACTGACACGACGACATAGCCCACGCCTACATCATACTGACACGACGACATAACCCACGCCTACATCATACTGACACGACGACATAGCCCACGCCTACATCATACTGACACGACGACATAGCCCACGCCTACATCATACTGACACGACGACATAGCCCACGCCTACATCATACTGACACGACGACATAGCCCACGCCAACATCCATTTGTGCACGACACCTTTTTGCGTACGCCCACAACTGTACGCACATCACCAGACGGACGACTTTCCCTGAGTAATACCGCATTTTTCTTCGAAATGCGGTAAAAATTAGCTGAATAAAATATTTTTTTTAATGTCTGAAGCGGAATTTAGATTTTTGACAGCTGAATAGAATGATTTTATAAAATGTATGCTGAATAAAACTTCTGAAGTTGATTCTATTCAATTATATTAATTTTTGAAACTAATTAGAATGATTTTTGAAATATATCTGTTGCTGAATATAAAAATTATTTAAAATTTCTATAGCTGAATAGAAAGATTTATCAAAAAAAAATCCTTAGCTGAATACAAATATTTTTCAAAAAAGTTTCAATAGCTGAATAAAAATTTATTTTAATAAACTACTCAATTTTATAATAATTTAACAGCTGATAAGAATAATTTTATAAAAATTATATTGCTGAATAAAAAGATTTAAAAAATTTTTTTTGCTGAATAAATTTTTTTTAGAATTTTTGTAGCTGAATATATTTCTTTTATCAATTTTCACATATTACACAACATTTCACGCCACTGACCACCGAAGAAAAACATGCGTAAGCTATAATTAACTTACCTGCAAATTGCAACACTCCGATAATTTCTTTTGGATTTCATTCGCTTCAATTGAGATCATTTCTTGTTCTTTCGATGGCTGCAGGCACGTCCTACAAAGTGCGTTCATCGTTAATTTTTTTTTACTTCTTTATTGTTTCACGTCTAGTTAACGACTGTTTTAATTTATAGCCGCAATCCAAATTCTCACTAAGTATTCAGCAAATCACGGTTGCTATGAAGCATGAACAAAAATTGAATTCTCTCTAAAAAAATGTTCATTAACAAAGAAAAAGAGCTCAATTTACTTTTAAATTAAAAAAAAAATAGTTTGAGAGAATTTTCGTCTCTTGTTACAAAAGCCGGTGTCACAATAACCTCACAAAATTCTCTTATCGCGACATTTGTTGACACTCATTATGCAATGACAAGACCTAAATCTGGTCTTAAGCTCTCGACAAACAGATAACGCGCTCTTTTTCGACTTGTTTCCTGCTTAGTAATTGCTTTTGTGCCATTTCTCTTCTCAAATTTTCGATTTCATTCATTCGTCGTTCACTCAACTCGTCACTCAAGGTGCTCAGTATTGTCGTGCGTTCCCGCAAAGAAAGACGTTCGCGTTCACAAAACATCTGTTTTTCAGTCACAACACATCGTCGCGAGTGTAAACAAGGCAATTTTGAACAACAAGAAGAACGAAACAAAAAAAAATATTTTATTGTGACACCTTTTGTTCCCTTATTTCATTAAATTGAGTGCATCAATGAGTCAATTTACGTAGAAAAAAAGACAATCTAATTTCTTCTGAATTAGATTCGAGTCTAGAAAAAAATTGGAATTTTGTAGAATAGAATATGAAAAGTGCAGTAAATCACGAAAAAAATCATGAAGAAGTGCTCAAAGAAAAATTATTCGAAAATAATCCAAAAATTCCTCCGGATGGCGGATGGGGATGGATGATCGTAATAGCGTTCGCAGTGGCAAATGTTAGTAAATCCCAAAAATTTTCATTGAAAAATTTTGTTTTTATTTTTTTACGACTGAAATTCAACCAAAAGTAAATATTTAAACGAAAATTGGATTACTGCGCAACTCAATAGCCACTCGTTGTCACTCAATTTTTGTGTTCAAAATGCATTTCGATAGGGAAACAAAATTTATAAATAGACGAGTGACGATTATTTTATAGGAAGACAAGTTCAATCAAAAAATGTTGTAAATCTGAAATTTCATCAAGATGCATTTTTTTTGAGTAACTAACAGGTTTATTGAGATTAGTTAACGGCATTTTTGAGAAAAATGTGATATTTGACAGAGCGCGACCTCACCTGGATTTTTAATCTAATCAGTGATAAGAATGACTTTGTCTCGTATTCAGAAGTACACGGAGAAACTTGATTAAAAATTAATTTTTGAATAAAAATAACATTAAAAATAATGTTAACAAATGTCGACTTTTATGAAGCTAAAAAATATTATATCATGGTTACAAAATTATTCAATTTAAATAAAAAAAAATATCAAATAATTAGTATGGAAATTTTTTACTTTTGAAGCAAATATTCATATTTTTAATTGAAAGTTAATTTTTTAATGAAATATTATTTTTTTTTATAAAAAAATAAAAAAAAATATCGTTGAAAAAAAACTAAAATAATTAATTTAATTTAATTAAATATTAAAATTTATTTTAATTAATTTAAAATTTAAAAATGGCAAAAAATTATTTTAACTTAATTTTTTAATTCAGTTAGGCCGCTCCAAATGAAAATCAAAAATAAAGTCCGATGCCTCATTTTAAAAGTCATCCAATTTGAAAAAATAAAAAAAGTTAAAAATTTGCTTAATATTGTATTTTCATAAATCAAAAAAAATAAAAAAAAATTTTTAAACTTTTTTTTGAAAAATGTGAAAATTGGATCAAAATTTAAATTTTTTTTGAAAAAAATTTCAAAATTTTTCAAAAATTTTTAGGGAAAATTTAAAAAATTTAAAAAAAAAATCAAAAATTTTAAAAAAGTTTTTTAAAAAAAATATTAAATTAAAATTAAATTTTTTTTAAAAAAATTCAACGTTTAAATTTTAAAAAGTTAAAAAATTACAAACAAAAAATGAAATCGCCGCAAAAACTAACAAAAAA